>NW_027142415.1:1456205-1622862 GCF_026170545.1 Melanerpes formicivorus | reverse complement strand
ACTAAGATTCAGACCATTTGCAGGAGAGCAAGGAGTTATTTTAGATCATGGAGTACTGTAGAATACTTTCTGAGACCTAGATTTGACTGCATCCCACACTGACTGAAGTTTCTCAGTAGCCTTTTAGTATATTTTAGTCTAACAAGAGAAACAATTAGGGTAATGCAAAAGAAAGAGGGGAGCAGTGTTCTTGACTGCACATATCTGGGCACAAGAAAGAAGCTGGAGATTTATATGATTTGACTAAAAAAAAAACTCTCCAAAAAGGTTAAGTATAACTTTTCCTCATGTTTCCTTATTTATCAACATTATTTCAGCCCTGTCTTGCACCACATTGCAAAAATTCATCTTCAGCGAGGCCCAGACAGAGCCAGAACTGTCTGACTCAGTATTTGAGATGGACTAAGGCTCAGACACATTTTATCAGTCTACAGAGCACTGCAGCCTGACCTCATGATCCCTTTGGAATCAACCTGAGTACAACCGATTGCAGGATTACATTTCTGTTTGTAAACACCTGAGTTTTGTACATTAACAAAAAATATATGTGCAAGCATTCTAGCTTGTCCATTCCTTGCAGTTTTATATCCCTTTGAATATTCCCAGTGGAGTTCTTAGTGCCAAGTTATAATTAATAGATTTCTGTACAGTGAAAGATAACTTGAGTTCTTCATTCATTTTTGTTTCAATTAAAAGCTTTATTGTTGCATGTGTGAGAGGAGGGAGGGAAAAGATGAGTAATAATGACACCATATGAGGGGCTAGTACCTTACTTGGAGACAAGGCAATCTGGTGTACCCCCAGTTATGCAAGGCTTGCTTAGTTCATCCTACAAAGCTGTCTTAAGAAAAAGCCTAAACTGAACCAAACCTCATTCAAGACCCTTTAGCAATACCTTTACTGAGCAAATAGCTCAGTCAGGGAACTATGTTCTCTCCCACTACTTTTGTTTTGTTCCTGTGGGAAACATTGAGGCAGAACATACTGTCTCTGCCAGGTGTGTTCAGACAATATGAGGGAGAAATTTTAGTGTTGGCCAGTTGCACCTCACGAGTCTTTCACTAGTATCAATCTAACCTACAGTAAAGGAAAAACCACAAGCAACGGAGTGCTAAAGACTGGAAACATCATATGACTGGGTTAGTAATAGCTCTCCCAGTGGAATGCATCTCTGTAAATTTTAAAGATGATTCATATATTATTTTAATGCTATTAGAAAAAAAGATCTGGCTGGTATTTTTTCATTTTCAAGCTGGTTACTTCCCATCCTCCCAAATGCTGAGGCTCTCTTTGGAACACTGTCTAGCTCTCCAACTCAGTGATGGGTAGCTCAGATTAAATCTCCACTGAAGGAAAGCAAAGGATAAAGAGCACTAGACAGGCCTGTCACAGGATGCAAATCAGCAGCTTCTATTTCTGGATCCTCTTTTGCTATCCACCCATCCTGTTGTAGGAAGGACAGTGGAGGAACTCGTGTTAACACATTAAACTAAAGCAACCTGCTCAGATTTCCTAGTTCTTAATATTATCTCTGATTTTCTTATGTAGTTGAGCATTCATCTCAGTATTTAGTTCACCGCATTAACCAGTCAGAGATGAGCATGGTAGGAACTCTGCTGCCCTGGTGGTTTAACCTCCAAGCCATGCTTCTAAACAGATTCAGCTGCAGGGAACAGCACTGCTCCTATGCAGATTTTTTGGTCAGGGCTTCAGAGCACACAGCTGACACTCCATTACACAGATTATTTCCACACCCCAGTAAGTAATACAACTGACTAAAATAAAATGGAATTGGCAGTACCCAGCAGTGGTAACAGTAAAGAGAAGTGACACTATGAAAGACCCCACTCATAATTTTGAAAGACCCCTTGCAAGTCTGTTTTAACCCTAGTCACTGTGCCCCATCCTGGTCAACATCTGGATGATCACAGATGACTAAGGCTAAGAAATGCTAGTGTGTAGAGGAGGTGAGGGATAGCTACTTTAAGGCCTCTTTCGTGACTCTGGCTAGTGCAAGAGATAAGTATAAAGATATCTTGACCTGAAAAATAACTATGGGTTGTGATTCTAACTGCCAATAAATGGCAATGTGTGATTTCCTGAACCAGTGCCTTGGGGACAGACTTTTGACCCCAAATATCTGCTTTCTATTCCCTACTTTTCCTTCCACACACATACAGCCCTATCAAATGCTCTCTACCTTCATCCTGCCAGCAGTCTGTGTGTTGTATGATCCATACTCTGTAGACAAATAATCCACATTTGTGGTGTCTCTTTTTAACTGTTCTGTTTTGGGCCTCTGGTTTCTTCTCATGGAAGACAACTATTGGACCAATGACCATGCAGGATATGTCAACAGGACAAGCTCTAGGCAGGAGGAATGTCATCTTCTGTACAGGTTACAAAATGATGGCAGGATGCTATCTGGCTGGTCCCTCGGGACAGATGGATACAAGGGCACACTGTAGGCAAGTCTGTAACCATAAAGCCTGGCACCAGCCTGTGTTCTTAATCTCCCCACTTCTGCTACAAGCTGCTGATGGGCAGTGGTTTAAATGAAATCACCTTTCTGTAAGACTATAGGAAGGCTACACTGGACTCAAACACATAAGTGATGGAATGAACAGTTAGAGGTGATAAAAGTCTTTGGTGGTAAAAGTGTGGTCGGGGAGATGCATTATGAAAACCTCTCTACAGCCCCAGTAGGACTGTTAATAGGACAGGACCAGTGAGAGATGAAGTCAGCATGAGGCTGCAGTAACCCTTTTAAGAGACAGAACAGAGCAGATTGTTGGTCAGAAAGTAATCTCTTAAGTTTCTTTCCACTATATTCGGAGCTCTTTGCAGTTTTTCTAAACTATTCTGATACAACTTTAGCAAGCAGCATGTTACCTTTCAGTAGTGCTGTAGAAATGGCTTTTCCATGAATGGTTTGCCACATTCACGTGTCCAGAGAAGGGCAACAAAGTAGGTGAGGGGCTTGGAACACAAGCCCTATGAGGAGAGACCGAGGGAGCTGGGGCTGCTTAGCCTGCAGAAGAGGAGACTCAGGGGTGACCTTATTGCTGTCTACAACTACCTGAAGGGGGGTTGTAGACAGGCAGATGTTGGTCTCTTCTCCCAGGCAGCCAGCACCAGAACAAGAGGACACAGTCTCAGGCTGCGCCAGGGGAGGTTTAAGCTGGAGGTCAGGAGGAAGTTTTACACAGAGAGAGTGATTGCCCATTGGAATGGACTGCCCGGGGAGGTGGTGGAATCGCCATCACTGGAGGTGTTCAGGAGGAGACTTGAGAGGGTGCTTGGTTGCATGGTTTAGTTGATTAGGTGGTGTTGGATGATAGGTTGGATGCAATTATTTGAAGGTCTCTTCCAACCTGGTCTATTCTATTCTATTCTATTCTCAGGCAAACATCTGATTATTCATTTTCCTGACCACCCAAGTTCTGCACTATCACATGGTTACTAAGAACTGAAAGAGAGGATTAAAACGTGAGGTAACACTAGACAGAAAATCTTTCTTGGAAGAGAGGTGGTGAGGTTGTAGTAAAAGACAGCATGACATCCAACCACTTCTGATAAAGATCTGTAAAGACAGCCCCATCAGTTTTTTCAAAAGCAGCACAATCCAGCTCTTGCAGAAGGCATATTAAGGCAGGTCGTGCCAGCCCAAACCATCAGAGAAACTTGACTTTTCCCTGCCTGCTAGGTAGGATGGATTTATTCTTTCTTCCACTTCAGCTGGAGAGAAGAATAAATTACTTGCAGCTGCTTAAATGCAGCTGAACGCAGTGAAACTCGTTGTCTACCATGAAGCACTTCTGGATGAAAAAGGATATTAAAAAAGACCTCATTTTAAAAAGCTGTTCCAGGGCATTTTGCAAGACAATGTTTTCCTAATGCAGCTCAAACAATGAGCTTTATGCCTGAGAAGAGAAACAGCTTCTGCACAAAGCTTTAGGGGGAAAAGGTGGAAGAACAAAGTAAAAGCGATATTTAATGGGTGATTCCAGGAGCATGGTGACCTTACCCAGGGGCCTCATTCTGCTTTGTTTGGCATTTGTCCTCTGTGTTCGTGGGCATACGTTAACAATTAACTAATTTTGCCATCTCTCATCTGTTGATTCAAATGCGTAAGGGGAAAGACAAGCCAAATTGTTTTCATTTGAGCAAAATAGCTGATGTCAATGATGAGCCAAAAGTAAGGAACAGATTATGAATATTTCTCATATGTAGCCAGTTACTGGTTAATGTGAGAAAATACTAGGTTTTGCCTCTTACAGTAGATACAAGCCCTAAGAGAAGAGGCTGAGGGAGCTGGGATTGTTTAGCCTGGAGAAGAGGAGGCTCAGCTGTAACCTCATTACTCTCTGCAACTACCTGAAAGGTGGTTGTAGCCAGGAGGGGGTTGGTCTCTTCTCTCTAGCAACCAGCACCAGAACAAGAGGACACAGTCTCAAGCTGTGCCAGGGGAAGATTAAGCTCGAGGTGAGGAGAAAGTTCTTCACTGAGAGAGTCATTTGTCATTGGAATGTGCTGCCCAGGGAGGTGGTGGAGTCACCATCCCTGGAGGTGTTCAAGAGGGGATTGGACGTGGCACTTGGTGCCATGGTCTAGTCATGGGGTCTGTGGTGACAGGTTGGACTCTATGATCTTGGAGGTCTCTTCCAACCTTGGTGATACGGTGCTACTGTGATTATCAAAACATATTGGTGTTCAACTGCTGTTACAAACCCCAACTATTCACTTTCCATGTCTGCAATTACCCCGTAGGTGTTTATTCAAGACAAAGGCAGGTTCCCACCATGCTAGCAGAGACATTAAAGGAGCAAACTGTATAAAAGAGAACTAAAGAAACATACAAAGAAGCATGAAACAATGAAAAGCTTACAGAAGTTTCTCCCACTTGTACCCCAGTTTGGAGATTTTAGATGAGGAGCAATGGGTACAAGTTATTCATGGGGAGATTCCAATTGGACACAAGAAGAAATTTTTCTCACAACAAGAACAATCAGTCATTGGAATAATCTCTCCAGGGAAGTGGCAGATTCCCCAACACTGGGCATTCTTAAGATTCAGCTGTACAGATTGCTGGGCCATCTTGTCTAGACAATGCTTTTCCCAGGAAAGATTGGGCCAGTTGTTCCACGAGGTCCTTTTTAACCTGGTATTCTGTGTTTAATATGTGAGCTTTGACCTTTTTCTGCAGACAACAGGAAAACCTTCATGTCACAGGTACCAGGCCTAAAAAGGAAAAATACCTTCTCCAGTCTTCAACATCTTCTTTGAGTCTGGAAGATTTAACTAAGAAACATTTGCTCTGACTCAGTAATTTTCTTCCCTTTTCAGGCTTAGATATATTCCTGAGTCTAATTTTACACAGAATATTGCCTGTTCAAAAGTTTCCTGCTGCTTACTCACTCTTACCATTCTTTAGTCTGGGATCCCATACTGCCTGGTGCTTCTGAGGGGCACAAAGTGCTCAGAGATGTCTTGAATTCAGGAACAACATTGAAGCAACACAGCTGTCAATAAAGCAGAAGGCTCAGGGATGTTTGGACACATGTGAAAGAGAAAGGAGACCTCTGTTTCAGGAAGGTAGCCAAAAAACTGAAATGAACCAGAACTGATCTGGGATAGATTGTCAGGGGGGTACTGCAAGTCCTTACATTAGTAATTGAGCACTGCAAAGTAGGCAGAATTTTATTTCTAAGGGAAACAAAGAAAACCTTTGCATCCTGAAACAACATTTCATCTGAGAATATCAAAGCACACTCCATACATGAGGTCTCACCGTGAGAGGAAAGTAAAGCTCACCACTATACAGACAGAAAAAAATGCAAACCCATTATTCTTATCTAGGTTTTCAATAAGATGCTGGTTTAGCCAAACAGCAAGAGCAAAGGTCAGATTAGCTCTGATTTTTTTTCTGCATCATTTATGCCAAGAGCTAAATCAAACAAAGGAATTTCAGCAGGCTAAAAGATCAGATTTGAACTGAGGCTGTATCTCCTGGATTTCATTTAGAGCAGACAAATAGTTCACAACCGTGTAAGAGCTGAGCAGACATGTGTGTGCTGCATGTACACACACCAGCTGGCATTCTGCAGCTGAAAGCCACCACTCTGGCAGCAACTTCAGTGGAAAAAATATTCTCACAGCCTGTCAGGTGGTAGCTGGACACGTCTGATCCATTATTGCTGATGTCAACATGAGTCAGAACACCCATGGCAGACATGGAAATGAAAAAGATTAACTCTCTGTCGTCGAAAGGGGAGTGGCCTGATCAGAACCTCTGGCAAAAGGTTTTTTCCAGATGACAGTAAACAGTGGAATACTTTCAGTAGGAAAGATTAACTCAGAAAATAATTACCTACATTACCTCTGCTGCAAGACCTACAGAAAGAGAAAGCAGCTTTAAAATAGACTTGAATATAAAGTTGGAGTAATGCCTTAGTCAATCATAGTGCAGTCAGCAAGCCACGTCTGCACTTGTCCTATTAAAACATGCTGTTGAGCAGAATTAAGTCATTAGCTAGGGAAGCAGGCACTGGGAAGAAAGGGGCATGAGGACACCACTTCAGATGGTACAAGAGGGCAGTTTACACAATCCATGTGGCATCACACATGGTTGGGGTGACAAAGTGTTAGGCACATTTTCAGCTTTGTTTTTTGTTGGATTTTGGTTGTTGGTGGTTTGTTGTTGTTGTTGTTGGTTTTAATAGCCAAGGAGCTATTAAATGTCAAATTAAAATCTTGTGGAAATTAAGCACTCCTAATGTAAAGAAACAAATTAAAAGTACTCATTGTCCTCTGTTTTTAAGATCTCTTGACACCCTCAATCATCTATTACAATACGCTTTTCTTCCTCAGGCGAATTATCAGGTTGGTAATCTCTAACCACTTTTCCTTGGGGCTATACACTGAAAAGCCAGCACTGCTTGGCAACCAGTATGTCCACTTATTCCCATCATCCAGCTGCCAAATAACTGCTGTTAAGATATTGCAAAACCCAACATCAATGGCTCCCTCTTGTTTTCTGACAACACTTCTCCTTTGTTCAGGAAAATGCTGCCCCCTTGGAAAGGAAAGTGTGTCTCTTTTCCAAGGATGCCCTCACAAAGTTTTGCCTCCTTGTCTTGATTGAATCTCATCTGGGTAAACTACATTCATACCTGTAAAGGCAGCTTGCATATGTGATGACAGCTAGGAAAGTGCTGCTAGGAGAAACTAGTTGCTACAGTCATAGTGTTGTCACAAGATAATTTACTGCTATTGGAGATAATTAAGACTACAGGAAATCACACTAGTAAATTGGCTTCAGTAAGATTTGTCACTTAAATATATGTTGTATCTGGTGAGCTTCTACCTTTGCTTGGGATTGTGGGTATGGAAATGGGAGACTGGAAGTAAAAGAACATACCAACAATCTTCAGCTCTGAGGGACAAGGGAAGGGAACAAAGGTATCTGGCATGACTTTGAATAATCTCTTACAGATTGAAGGTCCAGATGGAATTTCAAGGGATCTCTCAAAAGAGTTTCACCCTTGATTGCTATGAGAATAATTATGAGATGCCTTTCTGAATCTTAAATGGTGAAATACCCTAAACACTAACTCCCATTTCTTCATTTAGTAGCTAAAATTCTCTTCAAGAATGTGGGCATGGAACAAGTGTTCTGGAAAGAGGGACAAAAGCTTGTAGTTCTTTTTCTTTCCCTTATTTTCCTGCCTCTCCCTTGCACACATAACACCATGGCCTTGTTTGCTTGCTCTGAGGGACTGCAAAGGCACTACAACAGAAGCAATAAAATAAAGATGAAAAGCAAGGAGCTCAAAGATGCCATCTGGGGTTGAGTCTGATAGTTTCATATGGTGGCTTCATGCTAGTGCTGAACACGATGCTGCAAATGGTCAGACTTCAAATTCTAGACTAAGGCATCTTGTGATGTTAAAGAAAATGCTTTTAATCTTTCATGGGTTTATAGAACAAGAGTCAAATATTTCCTTCAGGCAGCATTTCTTGCAGTTCATCTCCAGCACCTTCTGAAATCTCAGTGAAGGGAGAAAGGGCAGAGCTTTTCTGCCCTCAGTTGGATGCTTGGCTGGACACTTTGAGCAACCTCTCCCAACAGGCACTGAAAGCTGCAGGCACTACAGAGCCTTCATTTTGAGAAAAGAATGATCCCTTTCCTCAAGTGGGGACGGAAGGAGTTGTGAAGGATAATTCCAAAGACACTGCTAGGAAAGAGATCTGGGCCATGCCAGGCAAGAGTTGGAGTACAGTAAGGTCTGGGATCTTCATACAACTGGTATATTTCTGTAGTAGCTTTCTATAGTAAAAGTAGAGTTTGGCTATCAGCCACATTCATCTCATGTGTTTAACCACAGGAAACATTTGAGAAAGGTTGTCACAGAGTTTAATTTTCTTTCTTTTGTTTTTCATCCTCAAATAAGAGACCAATCTTCCACATCTGTCTCATTGGGAAGAAAATAAGCTGGTGTCTCACATCCCTCAGATCAATGCCCTAGCTCTTAGGCTATAGGCTTCTCTGGGAGCGGAGGAAGCTGCTGAGTAACACTGTTTGTGGAAAACTTTTCTCCTCTTTGCTCTCAGAGTCCTGAACTCTGAGTCAGAGCACTGCTTCAAAAGGAAAGATAGTGGGGAACACACTCATTGTCCAGGATATTACTGCAAGGCAAGACAGGATAAATTTAATGCCCTGAGACTGCAAAACTGCTTGAGCCACAGGACTCCTAAATAAGTGGTCAACACTTCTCTCTTCAGAGCTCTTAAAGCAAAGCATGTGGCAGTCCCTTATTCTCAAAGCACTGAAGACCAAGCAAAGTTTTTGCAGCTGTGAATCACACTTTCCTCACATACTGAACTCAGAACTGCAGCCAAGTGCCCAAATTGACGAGACAGCATTTCATACACATCTGGTCCTCAAATGGCTGAAGCCTCGCTCCAAGCAGCACACTGAGTGTTGTGAATCCAGCTTGTGAGTCTTGGGAACCCTAAATCTATGTCACGCTCTTACTCTATGAAGAGCTGGAAGTCTGACTTGGGTTTGTGAATCACATTCCCAAAGGCAAACCTGGTAAAAGTATCTCTGAAGAGCTGGGGGAAAGGACTGCATTTCAAAAGGAAGCTGTCACCTAATTTTATGTAGTAATCTTAACCAAAAGGTAACACTGGGAACCCCTTTTAAGGGAGTAGTACTGTTACAAACCTGCTATCCCCAAAGTAATACCTCTGCTTCAGCTGAATGTGCCTAAAAATGGGCCAGCTGTTAGTGCTCTCCTTATCTGTTGCATGTATCTTTTAGACCATACAGGTGAATTCACTATCACTAGGCAAGATCTAAAGCCAGAACCATGACAAACTAGGTGTGGCTGGTTAAAAATAGAAAAGAAAGAAAAGGAAAATAAAAAGAAGACAAAAAAGGGATCAAACAGAAAGTTTGTGTTTTTTGGTGTGTTTTTTTTCTCAGTTGATATGCAGCAAATTTGCTCATTCAGAACATTTAATACAGAAACCAGCCTTTTCCCTTGACTGTGCAAATCTCCTTCCCACCCACCTCTCATATTTCAGTTAGAATCACAGAACCATTTTTTGGGGAAAAGACCTTTAAGATCAAGTCCAGCCCTTCTCTAGCTCTACCAAGGCTGATGCTAAACCATGTCCCTCAGCACCACATCTCTGTATCTTTGAAACACCTCCAGGGATGGGGATTTGGCCACCTCCCTGGGCAGTCTGTGCCAGTCTTTGAGAACTGTTTCAGTGAAGAAGTTTCTTCTAATGTCCACCTGAGGTCTACCTCAAGCATTTCCCTCCACAGGAGAGACTGGACCCAGCCTTACCCAGGATAGCAAAACAACCACTTAAACATCTGGATTTTCCCCACTTAGCTGATGTCATGCAGGAAATAAAATGCAGCTCAATTAGCCAGAGCCTAAACAAACCAACCAGCCAAAACAAACAGACCAACCAAACCAAAACCAAACAAAAAGCAAAGCAAACCAAACCAAACAAACCAAACCAAAACCCTCACCACCCAAAGAGTCATCTAGCTCAGTGGGCTTGCCACTGCTGTCACTGCATCATTGCAAACACCATGATTCATTTCTTCATGCTTGATTTGGATTTTTGGACATTATTTAAGCACCTATCAACATGGTTTCACTTTACAGCTGCACTGCTGTTAGATATAGCCAGTCAAAACTGTGCATGTATAAGCCTTGGTTCTACTACTTGCATTTGAGGTAGTTTTCGGCTGAGACACTCCCTATATTTTCCTGGGGTTTTTTTTGGTTGTTTGGTTGGGTTTTGGTAATATCTTGTACAGGTCTGCATTGTGCCTAAAGTAAAGTGTTGACAAAACCCCAAGAGACTTGTAGCACAATATTGGAATGGAATGGAATGGAATGGAATGGAATGGAATGGAATGGAATGGAATAGAATAGAATAGAATAGAATAGAATAGAATAGAATAGAATAGAATAGAATAGAATAGAATAGAATAGAATAGAATAGAATAGAATAGAATAGAATAGAATAGAATAGAAAGAATAGAATAGAATAGAATAGAATAGACCAGGTTGGAAGAGACCTTCAAGATCATCACATCCAACCTATCATCCAACACCACCCAACCAACTAACCCATGCAACCAAGCACCCTGTCAAGTCTCCTCCTGAACACCTCCAGCGATGGCAACGCCACCACCTCCCTGGGCAGCCCATTCCAATGGGCAATCACTCTCTCTGTGTAAAACTTCCCCTTTTGATCTCCATCGCCCTCTTCTTGTGCACAGCTCTGTACCCCAGCAACTTTACATGCATCAACAGTCCTGCTGACCATGTGGCTTTGTTTTTCTAACATTAGGTCCTAATAAATAGGAATACTCTGCATAGAAGATTTAGCATCCTGTTCAGAGGATGAGTTCCATTTTAGGGCCTAGATTATCATTGTCTTTGGAATGATATCTCATCACAGAGACAAGAGAATTTAACAGTTTGTCTTTGTATAGGAAATACTGGCCATAGCTTCCCTTGTGCACAGAAAATAAGCAGATTGTCCCAAAGACAGTGATGAAAATGGTGGTGAAGCCCCTGCTGTGGATTCACATTTAACTTCTAGCACTTAGGATGGGGAGCAAAGGACGGCAGGAGGCTGGTGAAGTTCAATGGGCTTCATTTTATGAGACACAGGAGCAGAACCCCATGTGATGGTGTTTTCAACCTTTGCAGCCATTTTTGAAGTGCTGTAGAAACAACCTAAGGAACTCCTTCAGAATACTTAAGGGCAGCACTTCTTCCAGCAATAAATTAGAATAGAATAGAATTAACCAGGTTAGAAAAGACCTTTGAGATCATCTAGTCCAACCTATCACCCAACACCATCTAATCAACTAAACCGTGTCACCAAGTGCCTCATCCAGTCTCTTCCTAAACACCTCCAGCGATGGTGACTCCACCACCTCCCTGGGCAGCCCATTCTAATGACCAGTCTCTCTTTCTGTGAAGAATTTCTTCCTAACATCCAGCCTAAACCTCCCCTGGCACAGCTTGAGACTGTGTCCTCTTGTTCTGGTGCTGGTTGCCTGGGAGAAGAGACCAACCCCCACCTGGCTACAACCTCCCTTCAGGGAGCTGTAGACAGCAATAAGATCTCTGAGCCTCCTTTTCTGCAGGCTAAGCAACCCCAGATCCCTCAGCCTCTCCTTCTCTCACGGGGCTTGTGCTCCAAACCCCTCCCCAGCTTTGTTGCCCTTCTCTGGACACATTCCATCAACTCAACATCTTTCCCGAACTGAGGGGGCCCAGAACCAGACACAGTACTCAAGGTGTAGCCTAACCAGTGCTGAGTACAGGGGCAGAACGACCTCCCTGCTCCTGCTGGCCACACTGTTCCTGATGCACACAAGTAGCATCACATAAGTAGTGATGAGTTTTAAGGGCAGTCTCTGAAAAATATTACACACCCACATACCCAGCAAGCGCAGCAGAATGTGCTCGCTGAAGATGAGAGCAGCATTTCACCATTTAGGAAGTTTTTCAGCAGTCAGCTGTCTTTCAAGAGCTAAACTCTGTGCTTGCTACTTCAAATGTTGCTTTAAAAAATAAAAAAAAATGAAAAAAAAAATAAACCAGCATAGATCCTTATCTTCTTTTCCAAGCAGCCTGGATTATTCAATCCTTAACATCTTGGCACACAGCTATCAGGCTGTGTTGCACATTTCTGGGAAACGCGTGGCAAAATCCGAGAGCTTATTGTTTAGTTTAAGGCAGGGTTTCATATCTAAATGTGGGGAACTGCCACCCAGGGTTGGGGGGAAGAAAAGGAAAAATAAAATAAAAGGAAGAAAGAAAAACAGAGTAAAAGCCAAAGGAAATCACTGATCTCACAGAATGCAAAATTGGGGCCCTCATCCTTCAGTTTCACACATCATACTGAAATTTCACAGAAGCATTTGCCCGTGCACTTATGGGAGTTTTGCAGGACTTGGTCCAACATTTCTGTGTAACTGTGCTCTCTAAACCTGGTTTTAATTAATCTATTACATATTCTAACTTCTAAAGAATGGGATTTAGAAAAGTACTGGGCAGCAGCCTCACTTTATTCCTATTAAGTCGATGGTAAAACTCCCTCTAATCCCACTGGGAGCAGAATTAGGTCCATGCCAAGCCCGTTTTGACAATCGCATCTCTACAGCTTGTGCAATGCCTTCTGCCTGCCCTTGTCTGAAGCACACACTTCCCTCTACCGTTGATTAGTTTTTTTTTCCTTGCGAAAGAAAGTCTCACTGGTACCCGAACAAACCAACCTCAGCATTCTAACTTCTGGGAACAGCTTATCTCATGGGTCTCTTCCTAATTCTGTTGTTCGCATTTCGGATGAAACGCTTTGTTTGCGGTGCTGACCGGCTGTGACTGCCTGGGTATGCTGCGAGTCTGTTCCTAAGGAGTCGGAGATAAACCTTTGGGCGTTGGCTGGGTTCCCTTTTCCACTTAAAGTGGCCGAGAGTTTTAGTGTTTCCCCGCTTCTCATCGCCCCCGCCGTTCATTGCATTGCTTTGCAACACCACCATCAAAACCAGCCGGGATCTTAGGCTTTTTTGGAAACTTTCCGTCTGGCAGGAGGCATGGGGAGCGCGATGCAGCCGTTCCATCAGCTATCACAACCACCACATCTCTTCGTGCCCGAGCACTCACGCTGGTGTTTCATTTGCGCCAGCGTGGACGAACAGTCGAATTCTCACAGCCCCACAGGCAGGCTCCTTGAGGAAGATGCTCCTCTCACCTGCGGAGAAAAAGAACGGAACCACAGAGCAGTTGGGTTCCTCAGCCTGCGGCTGCGGGCACCAGAGCAGGGTTCCAGAAGGGCTGGGCTCGGGGTTCCGAAGGGCCTTTTCCGGCCAGAATGAAGCTGTAGCAGCGGCTGTGTGATCCCCAGGGTACCCAGGGGATGCCGGGCAGCGCGGCACAGGTACGCGCGCGCCGGGCTCCTTGTGCGCGCCTGCCCGTGCGCGTGCACCGCCGCGAGGGCACGCCCCTCCCGCCCTCCCTGGTGTCGCCGCGCGCGCCCATGCGCGCGCTCACTTGTGTGTATGTGCACGTGGATGCGCGGGTGCGCGCCAGCCCGTCTCGGGCCGCTGCCGCCGCCGCTGCCGCTGCTGCGGCCCGCAGGGACGACGCGGCCGCAGCCGCTGCCTCGGACTGGTCTGTGCCCACCGCAGCGCCGCGCTCGCCGCCAGCGCCTGGGAAAGCCCCGCTCCGGCGTGGAACCGCGGGATCCACGGGGCACTGGCAGCACGGGAGGGCGGCAGCTCGGCGGCACCCGCGGCCCGCCCCGCCCGCGCCCCGCCTCCCCCACCATTGGGCCGCCGACGGCCCTGGCCCGCCCCGGCCCGCCCCGCCCCCGGCTGCCCGGCAGTTCCGCGCGGGCGGAGCGGGAAGCGACACCCGCGGCGGCGGCCCGGCAGCATGGACTGGAGCTGACAGCGCCCGCCCCGCAGACGCTGAGCGCTGCCGGTGGAGAGAAGAAAAGTTGCTGCATCCGCTCGGGGAAACTTTCTGCAGCCCATCCCAGACGAGGCGGGGAGTGGGGCGGCGGAGCAAAGCCGTCCAGTGCGGTGCGGTCCGGTCCGATCTCTGCTCGGCGGCAGCGGGGCGCGCTGCGCTGAGCTCAGCTGAAGCGGCGCGGGGGCCATGCCCGCCGCCAGCCTGCTGCCGCTCTTCGGTAGCGCGGCGGGGCCGGGGGCTCTGGGCGGCCCCGCGAGCGGCAGCGCGGGCGGCGGCGGCAGGAAGGCGGCGGGCCCTGGTGCGTTCCGGTTGACGGAGAAGTTCGTGCTGCTGCTGGTGTTCAGCGCCTTCATCACCCTCTGCTTTGGGGCCATCTTCTTCCTGCCCGACTCCTCTAAGCTCCTCAGCGGCGTCTTCTTCCACTCGGCTGCCCTGCAGCCGCCGCCGCCGCCCGGCGGGCAGCCCCGCGCCCCTCCGCAACCCGGGGGTGGCCCGGCGGCAGGAGCGGCGGCGGCGGCGGCAGCGGCAGCGGGCGGGGCGGGCAGCCTGGAGCGGATCCGTGCGGACCACGAACGGGCTTTGCGGGAGGCCAAGGAGACTCTGCAGAAGCAGCCCGAAGAGATCCGCAGGGACATCCGGCAGGACAAGGAGAAACTTCTGCAGGACGCCCGCGGCAGGAACGAGGCAGGGGCCCCCGGCTTGCCCCAGCGCCTCTTCCGCCAGCCCGTCGGAGCCGTGGGGCAGGAGCCCGCCGACCCCGCCGTCCGGCAGAAGAGGGCCAAAATCAAAGAGGTGAGTGGCAGTGGCCGGTGTCTCTCCGCAAGATGCGCCTCGACACCCCCGTGCTGGGCAACAGGTCGCCATCGGGGCTGGTGGCGGGATAGCGGGGAGAGCTCCGAGCCCTCCTGCCTCCTCCCCTCTGCCGGAGGGTGTCTTTGTGGATATCGACGGCTTCCCTTCTTCGCCAGCGGCCGCGCAGGTCGGTGTCGTCGCCCCGGGCTTGCACCCTGGCAGCTGTCGGTGCTTCCGCTGCTGTTGCTCGGCCGCGGAGCGACCGGCACTGCCGGCTGCGCCTGCCTATCGCGCCTCAGCGTGACCGAGCTCCCCTAGCTGTTGCATTGACACCTGGAGAGGAATCAAAGCTCCGGCGAGCTGCGAGGCAGCTCAGAGGGAGCCAGAGACCGGGCGACAGCTGCGGGCCAGCGGCAAGGAAAATCGATGCCCCGGAGCCCCATCACGACACGAGCCGCCTGCGCACCCGGGGGAGCATCCCGGGCTCGGACATTGTCTCTGAGCAGTGAGCAGCCCGGGTGCGGAGCCGGCGGGGAGCAGGGGGCTCCCCATGGTGCTGGCAGCGAGGGACTAGCTTGCGCTATACGCTGGCCGAGCAGGTGCGTTTCCAGTGCGGGGTGCGAGCGTTGGTGCAGCGCTTCGGAGATGTCCGATCGATCTCGAGTTCGTGCAGTTGGGTGCTACCGGCTGCATCAAGAGTTGAGGATAACTGGCAAAATGCAGTCAATGTAGCTTCCACCCGCACAGCATCTAAGCAGGGTGTGTTCTGACAAATTCCCTCAACTGTCTGGTTCCCTTGTGCTGCTTGGTTGGTCCAGGGGCTGTCTGCAAGTCCTTCCTTACAAAAATTCTCCAAACTGGGCATATGTGAGACTGTCATGAGCAGAGCTTGGCAGGGTCCTCTGACAGAAGAATTTCCTTGATAATACCGTTCGGCTTCCCTCCATTACTGGTTGTTTTATTTATTGAATTGACAATTTCAGCTGCCTGCAGAGATTAGGGTTTATGAATTAATTAGTAGAGTGTGTTTCATGTTCTGTGACAATGGAAAAGAGATAGGAGTGAGACTGTAACTACCGAGTATTTATCTGTTTGTGAAACATAATTAGCCTTATTTGGACTGATTTATTGTGTGTTTGTACAGAGAGGTCTGAAAAGTGAGCCCTGACATCACACAGAGCGGCAGATAATAAGCCCTCACAAATCTCAAGTGCTGTTCTGTGCTCTGGAGTCCTTGCCTCGGTTTAACTGTATTAGCAAAGTGTGCAGTAGTCATAAGCAGTCAACACCACTGCAGAAGTGTTTTGAAGGGAGAAACTCTCAGGAGCGCATGGTACAGACCACATCTTTAAGTTTGCAGAGGCTCTGCTGTCTACTATTTCAGTCACACAGCCCTGCTGAGGAATACAGAGTGATTAGAAATACCAGCAAAACCTTTATCCAGTTATTTTGAATTGCCACGTAGAAGTATTTAGAAGTAATGAGGCTCCAGACCTGATGTACACGACTGTGCAGTATAGAAGACTGCAACAAGTAAATAAGCAGGAGGGAGAAGGGAAAACATGAACACACAGGGAAACTTAAATGCACAGTTGTTTTTGCTGGTTCTGCTCTGTGCCAACTGGTACAAGCTATCTTTTCTTACATAGGGATACACGTGTGTTTGTGCCCATGTATTTCTGTGTTTGTATATATGTGTGTGTGTACATACACACATATCTCAGTATCTTCAATTTTTCTTCTCCCCTTTCCATTCTATCAGTCTTTTTTTTCCCCCTCATGTCTGCATAGGAGCCCCCAACACAACAGTAATCCCCCTCAACCCGCTCCCCCCACCAAAGCCTCCCAGATTTTTGGCTGTGTAAGCAGAGGACATGAAAGAGGGACTGCACTTAGTTTCCAGGTCTTTATTTCTCTTTCATGTCTCAGTATAATTCCAAACTACTATGTGTTATTTCTTTCAGTTTCCTTTCCTCCCAATTCAGCGTGAGACCTTAGTGTGTTTAGTTAATTGCTCTTGCATTGTTGCAGCACCATGACAGGGTTGGTTTTTCTTTCTTAAAGAATGCTTCTATTTTTTGACATTGACTGTAAACCAGTGTTTCCTTTTCTGTGTTAATTTGCTTCACATTGTTTGGGCTTTATGTTGCTTTTCCCTCTGTCTTTGCAAGCTCTTGCTTACTTTTTCATATTGCTACCTTACTGTAAAGCTGGAATTCTAATCTATACTATCTTTAGAAACAGTCTTTAATTGCACCTTTTTGTAGTATGCACTTTTGTACCGCGCTGTGCATGCACAGAAACTTCACTGATCTCTTGGAGCTCCTCTCCTTGTACCCGGTGGTTGCATGCTAGAGGTTCTTCACGAAGAACCTTTCTACATTCATACTCTTTTGAGCTTGGAATTTGCATCTGTGTTGTATGATGTAGGCCACATACCTAGACCTCAAAATTCAAAACTCTGCCTGTGGGTATTTTTGACAGAAGGAAGCAGGCTGCTTTAAGGGAAAAGAATGTCAAAAAAACAAAGCTGTTTGTCCCTTCAGTTCTGTTCTGAAAAAGCTCTCTCTCCTCAACATGTTGACATAAAGCTGTGAAGGGAGAGAGCTTAGAGATGTTCCATTCATTTAATGTTGCAAATTTCAAGCTGAAACATTTAGCAGTCTAGCCAGCACTATATGGTTTGTGGTCATAAACCAATGAAATGCTGGGACTTTATAGCATTTCTTCACAGTTTTATTATGGAAATGTTAACCATTTTTTCAATGGCATTCACTTTTAAGGAAACTTTGAAAAGTGGGAATATAAAGATTCTTGAACCTTTTTTTAGAGTCAAAAGTAATACAGTGTGAGCTGACTAGAAAAATAAGTGCCAGGAGCTTGTTGAGAGAGTAAAGACTTATAGAAGCATGGAGAAGCGGAGATCTTGCTGTCATTGCCTTCTGCTCCATCAGAACATGAGGCTGCTCTCAAGGTCCATGTGGTAACTGTCCCACTGTGTCACAGCTACAGGAGCTGTGTATAGGTGTGCCTGTAAGGGATGTGGACCAAAGACCAACTAAAGGGGGCTGCAGTATTCCTTGGTTTCTCTTCCAGTGATGAGGTCCAGGCAGACTTAAACTGAATCTGGCAATACTGCTGGCAGCAAGGATTTGCCCAGCTCTTCCTCTTGCAAAACCACTGTCAGCTTGTAACAGCTGAGTTTTTACTGACTGACCTAATGCTGCCTACTTTTACCTACATGTCTTCCTCATGCCATATGCTTCAGGAAGGCATAAGCAAAGAGGCATAGCTGCCCATAGCTGGGCATACCAGAACGCTTCTTTTTGTCAGAACCCAAGTTCTTCAGGCAGTTACACCGATGTTCGCTGATGTCTTCATGGACTGGGATAGGGTCTGGGTACCTCATACACCTCACACTGTCCTTTGTTTCAGTGTCCTCATAGTAGCCCCAAACTCTGAATGAGAAGGTCGTGGTTTGTATTCCTGCTCTTAGTGATTTGAGAAGTGACCCCTCTTTTGAGCAAGTACTTGTGATATCTGTTCCCCTGTCTGTTAGAAAGGGAGAGTGAAAAGCAGTGATGACTCTGTCCACTAAAATGATCTTGTCACTGGTGATTGTAGCTGAACATTGCTTCTTATATCCAGGGAAGGCTTGCAAGTGGAGTTTGGAAAAGGTGGCAGCTTGATATGAAGAAAAGAAGCAATTAGAAAAGGATGGCAATAGCGGGACAGGCTATGGAGGCAGGAGATATGATGTGTTTCAATTAGGGAAATAAAATGTTGAACCTTTTCCAAGTTTAATTCCTCTCTGGGGAAAAAATGAAAAAAAAAAGAAAAGGATTTAATTATTTAGGTATTAAGAAAGAGCAAAAACTGAACTCTTCATTTCTGAGGAAAGAAATAGAAAACGATGCAGAAACGATGAATGAGCTACCTCGGGTACTAGAAGCAATATAATCACATTAGTGTGGTGCTCTGCCCAGGCTGATTAATCTTGCTGAACAGCAAGCTACTGGTGCTGATGGAGCACCATACTAATGGAGCTGTGCTGTTTTTGTACAAGGTAGCTAGGTTGGAAGCTGTACACGTTGTTGTGGGGAGCTGTTTGGACACGTTTCCAGGATAAAAGCCTCCTTGGTAAACTGGAATCGATGTCTTAAGAGCCTGATCAGGCAGTGTTGAGGTCATTCAGTGGAAGGCCTGGAAAGAAGAATCTTATTCCCTGATTCTATGGTCATTCCTGAACACTAGTCCTTTGAGCTCCACAGGGCAGTGGTCTCAAGTCAGCAAAACAGACTCTCTAGCTGATGATTATGTCACACTCTCTGTAAAGAAAGGAATTGAGATTGCATTGGCAGTGTGAACTCAGGAGCTTCCTCAATTGTCAGCATTCATTGTGTTTGTTTAATTGTTTTCTAGGGTGGCTTCTATGCAGTTCAGTTTTTAGTCATTATGCTAAACAAGAAGTCTCAGTGATGTTGCAGGGAAGTTCAGAAGTATCTGAAGGAAAGAAAGCTTGAGAGCATGGAAACAAAGAGCTAATCGGAGATCTAATATGCACTTGATACAGCAGTACTTGGGTGTGTAATTGGAACTCTGCTAGCAAGGAGTGATGGCAAAATTATAGGAGGTGACTCTTGACTGAAGAAGGCTGGCTGGCCCCTTGTGCCTTCCTGAATGCCTCCACCACTTGTTTCCTTACTGCCTGGTATCCTGGTGCTGCTACTGGATGGGGTGCTTGGTGCCATGGTTTGGTTGATTAGATGGTGTTGGATGATAGGTTGGACTCGATGATCTCAAACCTGGTCTGGTCTATCCCATTCTATCCCATTCTATCCCATTCTATCCCATTCTATTTGAGATCCAGTGCTAGGCTGGAAGGAGGTTTATTTCCTTTTGCTGATTTTTGTGAGATAAGGTGAGGTCAGTAATACTTGTTGCTGTCAAAAGAAGAAGGGAAGCCTCTCTTTACCACTCATGACTGTCTTTTCCCACTGTACTTTGTGGAATCACTGTAGCCCTCTGTAAGCTGCTTCAGCTCACTAAACCAGCAGAAAATTGCCAGAGCAAAGAAGCTGGATAGTTGTGTGCCAAATGGGTGAGTTGATGGCCTTAATAGAATGGTTGACTTGATGCTAGTGTTGTCTGTGTGTGGTGAGGAAGCAGTACTGTGTGGATAAAAGAGGTATGAAACGTCTTTCGGCAGCCTTGTTTTAGGAGCTGGTATCTGATCTTCTGGCCTAGCTTCTCTGCTAAAATTGAATCTCTGCAATGTGACATTTGCAGAGCAAAGGTTCAATCTACTGTAATAACTTTCTGTAGCAGGCTGAAGTGCTGCACTTCAGGAGACTTTTACCTCCCACTCCCTTTTCTTGGAACTGAAAAAGGGGAAACACACACAGTGGCAGGAATCACTGAAGTCCCAGCTGAAGTAGATTGACGTTCAGAGCGCTTTTACTGGGAGGAAGGTTGTGGGGCCCTTCATAGGGGGAGGAGGGAAGGAGTTAAAATGCAGCTGTGGAAATATTGAGAGGTTTGTGTTTCAGGCAGAAAAAGCCATGCTCCTTGATGATACATTTCTTTAAGAACAAGGTACACTGAAAGGGAAGGAGTTGATGTGTAATGAGTAAGCAGTGTGGTGATTCCCGGCAACATGCTGATGATGCAATGTGTTTTGAAAGAGGGTTTCTTTAAGTGCTTTATGACCTTATTGCTAACATCTTGTAGCCATCATTCAGTTTGTCCAAAGAGTTTGAAATCAATCTTGTGTTCTTTTTATTTTCCCTGAAAGCTTTATTTACCTCTGTGTAATCTCCAGTGGTTTTGTATCTGCAAGTTCTTTTGGAGTGCTTTGCAGTGCCCCTTCCTTCCTGATAGATATTCTTTATTGTAGTTCTTACCTACTTTTTTTTCCCTTCTTGTTTTTAATGGGCTTACAAAAGACACCAAGAAGGTGACTTAAGTGCCTTAATACAGGGAATCAAATAGGATGGGTAGGTAGGTACCTTATACCCATAAGTTAAGGGCATCCTCACAGGGCTTGTAGATTTTTCCCTGGGGTTTGTTGGGAGGTTTGTGCATTGCAAAGTGGCATCTGAATGTGGCAGAACTTACCTTATGGCATCTAAAATGTCAAAACCCAGTAAGTTACATTATTTGTGTAGGGATAATGGCACTACAAAATGAAGAGCAGCTTCAGCTGAATTAGAAAGAGCATGATCCAGTGCCTCTGTTAAGCAACACCTTGGCTCTGTCACTTGGCAGACCCTATGCAGAGCCATTTCAACCTGCTAACCAGACAAAGTTATGCCCACTTTTGCCTTGTTCATGCCCTGGTGGGGTAGGGATCCAAAGTGACTCTTGGGGGATTCAGGGTCTGAGCACAGTGGGATCAGTGGAACCTCACTAAGCCAGTGAATTTGAAGGGAGGACAAAGTGGAGGAGAACGGCACCAAGGCATCTTTTTATCCACAAGACATGAAATAGGCTATACCCTTGCCAATCAATATTCTTCCTGCTGGGAGCTCTTAGGGTCTTTTTAGGGAGGAGGACATTATTTCAGGCAGTTGCCTCAGCTAGCCTTTTTTTTTTTTCCCTCCCTTTTTTTTTGTGTTTTTGGTTGTTTTTTTCCCTGTTGGTTTTGTTTTCAGGGGATAGGCTTTGTTTGGGTTTGCTTTGCTTCTTGGGTTTGTTTCAGAAAACGGATGACCTGGCAGCCTCTTTGCAGTCAAATGACTTGAAGTTTCTGTCACACATAGGCAAATGCCTGTCTGATTTGAGTGTCTTGTGAGATAGAGGGATATCTCCTTGTATTGACTGCAGTGGGATGTTCTCCTGTTTTTCAGCCTTACACCTGTTTTCTGTGAGCTAAGAAGGTTATTTAATTTTCATATGTGGAGATTTGGTCTGTGTTCTCTACAAGTAAATTTACCAAAAGTAACTGAATGCTCTGTATAACTAACTGAATCCTCAGAGGACTAGGGGGAATGGAATGAAGCTGGAGGTGGGGAGATTCAGGCTGGATGTGAGGAGGAGGTTCTTCCCCATGAGAGTGGTGAAACCCTGGAATGGGTTGTCCAGGGAGGTGGTTGAGACCCCGTCCCTGGAGGTGTTTAATCCCAGGCTGGCTGAGGCTCTGGCCAGGCTGATCTAGTGTGGGGTGTCCCTGCCCATGGCAGGGGGGTTGGAACTAGATGATCCTTGTGGTCCCTTCCAACCCTGAATGAAACTATGAAACTATGAAACTATGAAAAGGGTTTAAATGTTCAGTGGAAAACATCTGGCTTTCACAAAAGCACCAAGCACATGACGAATTCTTTAACTGAAACCCCACGTGCACATTTTATGTAAAGGCAAAATGTAAACTCCAAACCCACAAGACTCTCTGGTTTTTTTTTGGTGAAAGCTAAATAAGGTGATGTAAAGGCATGAGGTAAAGCTTAAACTGGAATGTCCCCTGCATCTTGGCAGAAGTTGTATTCTCATGGTGATGATTTCGTATTCCACGTTAGTATAGCAGCTTATGGCAGCGATTGAGTATAAAGAAATGGAGTACATTGTAATGTTGATGAGTACAGATGCTGAAGGCTGTGGTTCTGTGCTGTGGGCAAACTGAAGCAGGAAAAAAATTCCACCTGTTTAAAATGCACCATTAAGGCCAAAAAAATGTCATACCTCATTCAAGAGGCAAGCAACAGTGGTAGGCAGCCAGGCTTTGATAGCTTTGTTGAATGTTAGTGAAAACACAGGAATATGAAGAGGAAATCATGGACAGAGAGGAGACAGCACTTCTCGTGGGAAGTAAACATCATTACAGCAGCACTTGTGACTCTTGGGTGGACAGACTTTTTCATACATACTACTGTACATCACTCAACAGTTCCTCACTTGCTGTTTGGTTGGTTGTTTTTTGTGGCTTGGGAGGCAACACAGATGTAAATTTCTGTGGTTTTCATCTTCAATACAACATCTTACAAGTACTTCCTTTATTTACAAATAGTACATTTGCTGTCTTATTTGTCAGAATAAGAGCAAGACTTCAGGAAAAGTCATTTTGATTCAGTGTTTGCTAACGTGCCAGCACTTCTCTGGCCATAAACTGCCACCTGAGATGGTGCAGGGAAGATGAAACACTTGTTGTCTGCTATTTTTTTTTTTATGTGCCTCTGTGTAAAGCATGGTTTTGAATGATTTTGTACTCTAAGTTATCTCCAGAACTGTCACATTACAAATGAAGAAAAGAATTGTTTAGGTGGGCCTATAAGTTAAGCAATATGGTGGGGTACCAGCTGCTGTTTTACCCTCTTGCATGAAAATCTTCTGTATCCACATAGTTTGATTGGTTTGTGTTTGTTTGTTTGAGGGTTTTGGGTTTGCTTTTGGTTTTTGCTTATCATGGTATCATAGTATCAGTCAGGGTTGGAAGGGACCACAAGGATCAGCTAGTTCCAACCCCCCTGCCATGGGCAGGGACACCCCACACTAGATCAGGCTGGCCAGAGCCTCATCCAGCCTGGGCTTAAACACCTCCAGGGATGGGGCCCCGACCACCTCCCTGGACAACCCATTCCAGCGTTTCACCACTCTCATGGTGAAGAACCTCCTCCTTACATCCAGCCTGAATCTTTCCACCTCCAGCTTCATTCCATTCCCCCTAGTCCCATCACTACCTGAGATCCTGAGAAGTCCCTCCCCAGCCTTCCTGTAGGCCCCCTTCAGATACTGGAAGGCCACAATGAGGTCACCTCAGAGCCTTCTCTTCTGCAGACTGAACAGCCCCAACTCCTTCAGTCTGTCCTCATAGGAGAGGTGCTCCAGCCCTCTGATCTGATTTTTTTAAGCATGTCATACCAAGAATGCGTGCACAGTTCTACGAAGCATCTGTTTTACTCTTTTTCATGACTTTTTATAATCAGATCTGCAAGTCTGTCATGAAAACATAATTGGTGAGAATAGTAAAGCTTGTGCTTGCCCAAACCAGCTGAAATGAAACGTTTTACAGAGTTGTGGTTAAGCTGCTGTTGTACTGCAGTGCTCATCAGCCTCACCTGCAGAGTCCAAAGGACTTAACCATTGTGATGCAACAGTTTGATTTTTGTTTTCCTTTTTATTTCTCCAGGGGTCAGGAGGGTTTAGTGAGTTGCACAGGATTGGATGATGCAACAGGTTTAAGAGCAGAGCTTGATGACCTGGGTCCTGTTTGGTTGCTGTGTGTTGGGCAAAGGCTGTCTTCACTCCTTCCTACACTGCAGGTCTCTAGCATGGGCGTGTCAGCTCCAGCTCAGACCTGGAGCTTGGAGTCTAGTTCATGGGCAGCTGTGGTTTGCCACTAAACTGCTGCTAACCACAGTGTTTATTTACAGAGGGAGGCTAAACCCATCTCCCTGGTTATAAGTTTAGATCACTAGCTGTAGGGGTTTTAAGCAATGCTTGAAATCAAATGTGCTGGTCCAGTGCTGTTTTGAAAGAAGGCAAGTAGGGGCAGTAGAACTCCCAGTTTGCTTTTCTTGCATCTTGAAATCTTCAGTTTGAACTCTGATGTAACCAAGAAGTGCTTGCATGAGGTAATATGGCAACTTGCTATAACTCTTTGCAGTAAACTGATTGGATTTTATAGCTGGTGTTTATGAAGAAAACAGGTATTGCTCATTCTGATGCCTCTAATTTTAAAAGCTTTTCAAACAGATTGGATGAGCACATAACCTGCTGTTACATTCTTACAACTGTTAAACATTCACAGCCCTTGTGGGAACAGTAAGATATGCAGTCTCTTATGCAAAGGTAACTACAAGAGTAAAATCTACTTTCATTTGTCCTCCCACTCCCTCTTGGAAACTATGTTGTGCCTTGGCTTTTAAATTGGTTTGGGAATAAAGCAAGTGAATTCAAATCTGGCTTCTGAGAAACTTGGTCTCCCTTCTTTGTTGTTTTTTTTTTTGAATGTGAATCTCCATTAAGGTAAAAAAAAATACATGAAGAACTGAAGAGATGGTTGACAGCATTGAGCAAAGAACCAAAGTGGTTCTGCTCCGTGCGCGAGCTGATGTCTGTGGAACATCTGGCTGTTACAAGACTTCCTGTGCACTCCTCAAATATGAGTTTGGAAGAATAAGCTTTCCTTTTTCTTTCCTGATGCTGGGCAGAAAGAGGAATTGCAGTTTTAATGTGAAAGCATGCAGCTTTGCACTTCTCACGTGAAGCCAGCTATTGCTGACATCCAGGCTAGGGGCAGTACTGTCTATTGTTTACTTGAGTAAAGTCGAAAGGGAGGAATGTCTGATACTTTTTTTTTTCCAGGACTTTACATCATCTGACTTGTGTAGGGGGGGATCTTATTGCTTGGCAACAATAAACCTACTTTTTCAGTTATTTATTCAAAGCCAGTATGTGCTTTTACAAGGTTACAGTGGAACTGCATCAGATCAGTGTGGCTTGCTTCTTTAATTAGTATTCAGACCACTGTGAGGCTATTTTTTTTTTAAAGGATCTGCATATTTTTCTTTTGCTTAGTCCACTGCATAATAAACACCCCTGTGCCTTTTGAAATGTCTTTTGTTCAGACACTTTCTTCCAAAGAAATAGGAAGTAGCTCATGTAAAAGAATACCAAGCTAAAATCCATTTTGCTTTCCAAGTGTAGTGCTTAAGGAAATAGTAGTTTTACTATTCACTGCTACACGCAGATGCAGCCCCAGTCTTTAACGCCACTGTCAGTTTTCTCACTGCCTTTGAGCGCTGACATCTGTTGGTGCACTGAGTGGCGATGCTTAAGATAAAGCTTTGCCCGTGCTACGTCTGTAGGAAAATCGGCTGCCTGTTACTGTGGTTAGAGTTCTCCACCCATCTGTGATGTCGAGAATTGCACTCTTGAGTTTTGTGTTGAACCTAGGTGGTATTACTAGATTCTTCAGGGATTAAAGAAGAAAAATAGATGGTAATCATTTGCAGTGATGAATTGCTGCCCCCAACCCCCACCATGCAACACAAAACCTAATTACCATTTAGAGAGCAGAAGAGTTACATACATTTCATATTTATACAGTCACAATACTTCAAAGCTGCATGCTGCTTTCTTTGTTCTGGTGAGATGGTCTGAAGAATCACCACGGGAAAAACTCAGCCATGTAAAGACAAACCGCGAGTTGACTGATGGTTTTTATGTCTTATTCTGCAAAGCTCTAGAGTAAGCATGGCACTGAACCTGAACTGCCTCTTCCCAGAAATGTGTGATCTTGTCAAGGGCTGGAGTGATGTCACAGAGCAAGCAGGGCATTTAAAGAAATGACCTTTGGGAAGAAAAGCCTGTAAGGCTCTGTGCAGTTTCTGTACAGAAAATCGGCTGTAGTGGTATATTGAGACAGATCTAGTCGTATCTCTCTCCATATATGCTTCACGTGAGCCAGAGCTATCATACAGTTAGTCAGTGAGAGATTCTGTTGTCCATATCTGAAGATGTAGCTTGTTGGGAGCAAGCTCTCATCTGAATAAGCACCTTGAAAAACAGTAAAAGGCGTCATAGGTAGGGGGTTTGGGTTGTTTGTCTTGTGGGGTTTGGTTGGTGGGTTGCTTGTTTGTTGGTTTGGCTTTTTTAAATAGTCATCTACATTGAAAATGCTGCAAGCAAAATCCAGAACATTATGATGGAGCAAAAAGCTTGCTTGTACTTCAATAACCAGGTTTGCTCAAGTTGGGGTTTTGGTTATTTTTTATTATTATATAAATGTAAACCTTCCAGGAAGTAGATGCTCTGGAGAAAGTTTTCAGACTTCATGGAAAGAGTACTTCATATGTAGCTTGATCACCTGAAAGTATTATGGAGACAGAGTTGTTCTGCATTTATGCACCCTGTACATCCTGTGTTTGTTCTTTCTCCCAGCCTTCTGCTTGCCATAGGATTTTGTTACTGAGGAGAGAGATTCAGACTCACGCTGGACCTCTGGAGGCCTGAGCTCTTCCCTGGAGCAGGGCTGACTTCAAATTTCAGTCAGCTTGCTGAGTCTTGTGCACTCAAGTGTGGGAAATCTCTGTGGAGGGAGACTATGCAGCCTCTCTGGACAAACATATTCCAGTCTGTAGACCCTCATTGTTGAGATTTTTTAAAGTTATTATTTTATGTAGTCAGAATTTCTCTTGCTGCAGCTGGTGACTGCTACCTTTTTCTCCTTTCTTTGTGCAGCATAAAGAGCTTGGTTACCTTTTCTCTGTGGGCACCCACTATGTCATTAACAAGCCTTCTCAAGTCTAAGCAAACCCAGCTCCATCTATCTCTTGTCATGTATCCAGTTTTTAAACTATTATTTTAATCTCTAGTTGGTACAAGGAAGCTGAAAACAAAGAACAGGTTCCCCATGTAAGGCATCAGGAATGCTACACAGAAAGTGTTAATTGCTTGCCATTACTAGCAAGCACTCCTGCTAGTGTGGCCCACTGTACAGTTAGTCTTCGTCACAGCAAGGAGGCCTTGCTTACATGTGTTCAACAGGCTGTTCACCAGGACCCCCAGCAGATTTGTTGCAAAGCTGTTTTCAAGCCTGTAAGTTTCCATTATGTTCTGTGGGCTCAGTTTGTTTAGGTCCTCTGCCCTCCACCTTCTTGACTGCTGGAGTTTAGTTTTAGCCATGAAGCTGCTGAGGGTGTGTTCTGCTCTGTCACACAGGTGAACCCCAGAGAAGCGTCACTTGTAGCTATCTGCAAGCTAGACTTTGACCTGTTTGCTGCTGTCTTCAGCTTATCAGTCCAGTCACTGCTCTCCATCAGCTTTGTTAGCAGACATCTAATCCATGCCTTTCTGGCTGCTGTAGTGCTAAGGGGCACAGTGTCCAAAAGCATGCTGATGTCAAGGTGAATGATGTTTGCTGCTCTGTCCTCCTCCACAGATGCAGTGGCTTCATCATAATAAGTAACTGGGTTAGCTGAGCACTTTTTTTTTGCCTTTGGGGAAACTGTGCTCACTGTTCACAAAGGTGGTTCTGTCCTTCATATTCCTGGAAATAGATTCAAGGAGAATTTGCTCCATTTTCCCTCCAAGGTTAGGAGTAAGACTGACTAGCCTGTAGTTGCCCGGATCTTCCTCCTTGTATTTTTGCCTTGGTAACCAGGGACCTCCTTTGGTTCCCACAGCCTTTCAAAGATGATCTAGAGAAACCTTGTAATGAGATCAGCCAAATGCCTCAGCGTTGTCCGAAGCATCTCATCTGATGTGTGTGTCCATTTTGCTTAAGTGCACTGTTCCTAGCTTGTTCTTCATTTATCTGACACCTTTCCTCAGGCTCTTGCCACTTAAGCCCCATAGATGTGCCTTGCTGGAAAAGACCAAAGTGAAAAAAAGACCCCAGGTGCTTGAGCTTTTTCATGTCCTTTGTCACTAGTTTTCTCATCCTGGGAGAGCTTGCAGCAGCCTTTCAGTACTTGAGTGGGACCAACAAGAAAGCTGGAGAGGGAATACTTACAAGGGCATGTAGCACAGGGACAAGTGGGAGTGGTTTGAAACCGGAGCAGGGTAGATGTAGATTGGACATGAGGAAGAAGTTCTTGGCTATGAGAGAGGTGGAAGATTGGAACAGATTGCCCAGCTAGGTGGTGGAGGCCACATCCCTGGAGCCTTTCAAGGTCAGGCTTGATGGGGCTCTGAGCCACCTGATGTAGTTGGGGATGTCCCTGCTTACTGCAGGGTCAGTTGGACTAGAAGACCTTTAAAGGTGCCTTCCAACCCAATGCACTCTATGATTCGTAAAGGCCTAATCACTAGCTTAAAGTTGTTGGTTTTGATTAAATTTCCATCTGTTTTCTGTGTCTTTTCCATGGTTTGCAGCAGGCACTGTAAATGTTTGGGTTGTACTATTGTACTGCACTGCCAATACATGAGAGTCCAACTCTTCAGCATTTGATTTTCTGTCACTTCTGACATCTCAAAGAGGTCTGGCTTTACACACGCATGTTTTTTACAAGGAATTATTTCTTTATATAGCCTCATGCTCAGAGTCCAAACTCAGTAGTTGCTTCTAAAAGGGTAGGTTTCAAGTGTTGTAGCAACACATGAGCATCCCTTCAGTTTAATAGGCCTACTGTGATTTTGTGGCATGAGTAGCAAAGCTCTTTCCAGCTATAGTAGGGGATGTATAAGCTCCTTCTTGCTTAGCTTTATGATCCTTTGTTGTGGGAACACTGTGCCTGTAGTTTGCGTTTGACACTTGAGCTAAAGTGTGGAAAGGTAGCTGTAAAGTACTGTTGATGGGAATGAGTTTGAGGAAAGGGCTTCTGAGTTTCAGAAAGGGATCAAACTGGGGTTAGATTTCATTAGCATTTTTCTCTTTACGTTTTCTAAGTCTGTGGATGGGTGTTTCATTTCACCAAGAAAGTAAGTTGATTTGCATCTTGTTTAGCAGTCCAAAGCATGACCAGTAGCTGCATCTTTTGCATTTTTGATCTGAGACTTGAAGTAAAAATTCAGCATTTCATTTTCTGATGTAAAGAAGGACTGCTTGGATCTTCTGTGTATGAGAAGAAACCTTAGGTGAATGGTCCTCTGATCATTCACGATCAGACTTGCTTTGGCCCTGGGCAGCCCGATCTATTTGTTTTCCCTGCTGACTGCAGGAAGGTTGGACAAGATGACCTTTGATGGTCCCTTCCAACACAAGCAATCTGTGAATCTGTATGTGCAGGGCCTTGAAAAAAACCCACATTTTTTGTTAGCTGTAGTCTTGATCCTGAGAACTTAGAACAAGGTTATTTTAAACACTTACTACTAGACTGCAACATTTTACACATGTTCATTTCAGAGTCACTTTATAGTAGCTTCTTAGTGTGCTAATTACCCATTACTATGTTCTGTGGTGGTATTTTATGGTGGGTTTTTTTTCTTGCCTTCTGTTTGAACACAGTATTTTTGTGATGATTATTTTATTCATTATTTGCCATGAGGCTTCTTATCCACTTCAGATTCATTGCACTGTTTGAAAAATAAGTTCTGTTTTATTTTCTGATGAAGGAACTAGGCCAGCTGCTGGTGCCAAAGGCAGGTCTCTAAAACATCTTTAAAACTCCTCTGTGCTCTTGTGAGCACTGCAGTGCAAATTAATGGGGATGTGATCTACTACCTCAATGTCAAACACATCTAGTGTCTGTTTTGCCAGCTTTACCTTATGTCCACATGGAGAAGCATTTACCTAAGAGCTCTGTGGCTGGTTTTACTGCAACATCACCAACAACCATTTGCTTGCACTTGATAACTGCACATTGCCATTAGTCCTGTGTAATGTGGGAAACCTCTGCAGGCTGTAAAACGAGCTGTGAATGTTCTATAATTGGAAGGAAAATAATTTATTCATAATTTCTCTTGGATGTTCTTGCTGCGCTCTAATATCCAGTTTCAAACAGGCTGTTTGTGGGAGACATCCTGGGTGGTGGTGTAAGTGCTGTAATCAAAACAGTGGGCAATTGGGTTTGTGTGATCTTTCCCACTATTGCCAGGCTCCCCCTCCAAAAAAAACCCACAAACAAACAAAAACCCCAAGCAAAATAAAAGCCCCAAACAGAAAAGCCAAAAGAAGAAAATAATCACCACCACCAAAACCTGAAATGAAACACAAAAAAGCCCAAAACAAAAAGCCCCAAGCAAACAAAACCCCACCACAAAACAAACCAAGAAAAAACAAACAAACCCAACAAAACCCACACTCTAATTTCAACTTGCATCTTTTCCTTCAAATAGTTAAGGACTTGACTGAATTCTATGAAGATAAATAGGAGGAGAGAAACTGAGTTTCCTAATGGGACAAGGAACAGTGAAAGTATGTGAAGGAAACCTTGGCTGCCCAGGGAGGTGGTGGAGTTACCATCATTAGAGGTGTTCAGGAGGAGACTTGATGGGGTGCTTGGTGCCATGGGTTAGCTGTTTGGGTGGGTTGGATTGGTTGATGGGTTGGACACGATGATCTTGAAGGTCTCTTCCAACCTGGTTTATTATTCTGTTCTAGTATTCTATTCTATCTTTCATTTGAATACTGTTAACTGAGAACACCACAGCTGTCCCATGTTTTTACCCAAGAAACTAATACATAAAAGAGTGTTTGCAGTGAAGTGGAAGAAGCTCTGTGTGTATGCATGTATATATGAACACATCTGTATGTTAATGAGAAGAAAGAAAGAAAACCCAACACCAACAAAGAAAAAACTCATACCTTAACGTAGTCAGGAGGTCTGTGGTGACAGGTTGGACTTGATGATCTTTGAGGTCTCTTCCAGCCTTGGTTATTCTGTGATTCTGTGTGGAACTATTGCCAGAGAAGTAGAGCCATACTATAAATTTTGCCATCTCTTAAAACATATCTTCAGGTAGGATTGGAGCCCGGTTTTCTATTTGTGTTTGTTCTTGCTGTAATGAGCATAAATGATTCACAGCCCTTCTGCAATGTATATGAGACTGAAACCTGGGGAAGGCCCTTGTGTTGGCTGGTGAGGAGGGAGGAACTGTTTAGCATCTTGGATGGTGAAAAGTAGTTCTTGAAACTTAACTGTATAGCTGTGTATGAAGGTGTACTAGTGACTGTCATGTGGAGTCTGATAAAATGTTTTATTACTCGTGTATTTTACCTTGTGCCCTTTGGGCTGCTGGAGAGAAATGTTTTTGGTTCTCAGAAGTGCTGCTACTACTAATTAAATGCAGACTTCTTTGGATAAGAACAGCATGTGCTTTGAAAGTCACAAGATGTTTCAATTTTTTTTTCACTGTTTTATAGCTTGCTGAAAGTTCTAATCAGCAGTTCTCAATCAGGTCTTTATAGAAAGAATTTGGGGTGCTTGGTGCCATGGTTTAGTTGATTAGATGGTGTTGGGTGATCGGTTGGACTCAATGATCTCAAAAGTCTTTTCCAACCTGGTTTATTCTATTCTATTCTGTTCTGTTCTATTCTGTTCTATTCTGTTCTGGTTTGTACCATTAATCCACACAGTTAATCCCTCTCACTTTGGAACATCACCCAGTTTCATTCATGCTCCCCAGCTTTTGGGATCTGGTTGGTATTACTGAAGTAGCAATGACCTCAGTAATACCTCCCTGTGAACTTAGATATATTTTGTGGGTTCTTTTCTAGCAGAATTTTCATTTCTTTCAACATCTATTTGCAAGCCTGTTTGATTCTGTTTCTCTAGATAAATACTGAATGTAATAGGTATTGGGAGAACCCCCAGATTTTTACATCTTCATAAGCTTTGAAGATCTTTACAGTCAACCACTTTTCCCAGATCAGCACAAACCCACGTTCCTCTCATTCTTCCTTGCCTTTTGTCAGTAAGCTTAAAAATCCAACCAGCCATGACTCTGCCAAATCAAAGCTAGAGATAATTCACCAAAACCGCGGTGGTTTTTTGGCACACACCTTGCTGCTGAACAATTCTCTCCATGAAAGGCAGAGTGCCAGTGTTGGCATTGATCATAGAATAGATATATATGCAATCACTGCCTTTTGAACTGCAAGGGGCCAAATGTTTCTGGAAGCGAGGGCAGGTTGTAGAACACTTGTTCTTTTTCTTGAAGCTTTGGTCATATGATGAACATCTATTCCTTTATTTGCTTTATGATGTGGATGAAAGCCATGCTAATGAAAGCTATAGTTCACTTTGATCTGGTAAAACTATCCTTGTGTGAACAAATGGGTTACAGTAGTTTTGCTCCCAAGAAGAATATTAATGTATGCGTACGGGATCATCAGTAGATCACTCCAGCTGGGCTGAGGGTTTAAACTCTGGCACTGGATACCTTGTAAGAATACCTGTGATGTGATGACATGAAATTGGCTTTATTTAATGCTTTCTTAAAGCATTACAATATCCCTTCTTCAGTACTGAGAATAGAAACAGCTGAGAATGAGGGCATTGCAGTGGAGGAGTGTGTCCTTTCATTATGGCAGTACCTGTCAGTTTCACACAAGGTGAATGCTATTCCACAGGGACTGCTCTTCTCAAAAATGCAGGCAGCAAGGAATTTCTACTAAAGCCAATGAAAATGCCACCAGACTGTAAATATTAAACAAAAATTTCAGGGCATGTGTTTTGGAGGCCTGTAACTTTTGAAGCTGAGTCTATTTAATGGTGCCAGGAAACGCCAAATGCAGATGTATTTCTGATGTGTTGTATCTCCTGCAGACCCTTCTGCTCCCATTCTGCTTGGCACTCCCTTGGGTTTGGTTTGCAGTCTGATTACAGCCCTAGCTTGCACCAGTAGGCATTATTGTCTTTTTGAAGCAGGTTATGTACACTTGATGCTGACTTTAAAACTTCCTCAGAAAAAATATAAAATGCTTGCTCAGTATTTAAGCTTGATCATTTCTTGTTGTGGCTTCTGGTTACTATCTGTCAGCAAGTAGCAGTACCATTATATAAAAGGTGAGAAGGGAGTCTGAGCTGCTGCTTGTTTTAATTGCATTGATGTGTTTGTGGGACCAACAACAGGCCTGGCTTTCAGTCCTTGGCTCCAACGGAAAGCCTATTGCAGTAGCACTACACAAAAGAGCAAAACCTCCTCTCCTGTATTGCACAGCCTGGAGGCTTTCCTGCCTTGAGCAGGACATCAAAAGCTCCAGGCTTCAGCACTTCAGCTGTGGGCTCTGACTGGTGTGACACTTCTGGAGGGGTCTGGTTTGATTTAGCAGGAACAATGGTTAGTGACCTATTTCAGGCTCAGCAGTAGAAGAGCATGCTGCCTGGTAGCTTTTTTCAAAGCTGCTATGCTAGTTCATGTGAAAGGACTGGACTCTAATACCATAATTCTTAAACAAACCCATTTCCTTCTCCAAAGCAGCAGGTATATAGATATGTCTCAGCAATACTGCGTTACTACAGATTCAGAACAATGAAGTATTATTTTAGTAGCTCTTAACAGCATGCTCCAAATCAAGGAATAATCAAAATGAACTTGGATGTGCCAGAACAGATGTCTTCAGGTTGCCTTTGAGGCCTCAACAGTCAAACAAAGAGTCCTGAAATAGTCCATCTGCTTGGCAGACCTAACTCAAGTGGTGCTGTGGCTTGCTTTTCATGATTAACAGGAAACAACTAGGATGTGTTGTGTTTGTCTGTAAACAAGTGACTTAGAGGGTGTCCTGGTTTCAAAACAGAAACAAACAAAACATGGCTATTGCAGATGCAAGCCATGGTGTGGCAATGAGCTCGCTCTGTGTGGTCAGTCTTCTCCTGTGCACCTGGGAAATGTAATTCAGCATTTTGTGCCAGTGGGTAGACAAGGCAGACCCACAGATCTGTCAGGAGGATTTTTGTGTTGGTTTTCTTTTCAAGTGGTCATTACAGGATGGAAACCTTGCAATGAGATGCAGACGTAGCTTTTCTGTGTCAATCTCAAGCACAGCAGCAGGGCAGCATTTGGAAGAAATTAAATATCTCTCTCAAACTTTTTGTGATGTTGGAGTGAATGAGTTCACATTTTGGTGCAACCATAGTATTACAGTAACAACTCTTTCTTCCTCTTTCATTTGTGAAGGGAAACATTGTGAAAGAAGTTGTTCTAGGAGTGGAACACATTGTGGTTTTGAGAAGGCTGTAAGCAACTCTAAATAGCTCGTGTGTTTGACTTCCCTCCTCTAAAAGGGAGCTCTGTATCACTCTGAAGAAATGCAATATCCTTGAAGGACTGAAACATCTGTTGTCCTGAACTGTCACCTTTAAGGAGTTTTTAACATGCTAACTGTTGTATCTTAGTCCTTAAAAATGGAAAGCTCTGGATTTCTGCAATTTGATTCTGAGATCAGTGAGGCAGCGAGACCACAGACAGGTGACAGTATCACAGTATCACAGTATCACACAGTATAACTTAGGTTGGAAAGGACCTCGAGGATCATCGAGTCCAACCTATCAACACAGACCCCATGACTAGACCATGGCACCAAGTGCCACGTCCAATCCCCTCTTGAACACCTCCAGGGACGATGACTCAACCACCTCCCTGGGCAACCCGTTCCAATGATGAATGACTTGCTCGGTGAAGAACTTTCTCCTCACCTCGAGTCTAAACCTCCCCTGGCGCAGCTTGAGACTGTGTCCCCTTGTTCTGGTGCTGGTTGCCTGGGAGAAGAGGCCAACCCCTTCCTGGCTACAACCACCTTTCAGGTAGTTGTAGAGGGCAATGAGGTCACCCCTGAGCCTGACCTGCGTGTCAGGATGACTAAAAGGGCGCTGCTCATGATCATGCTGTGCTGGTGCTGTGCTGGTGCTGTGCGCTGTGATTACACCTGGCTGTTTTATCTAAGGGTTTTATGGATGAATGTTATGAAGTATTTCAGTGAAAATCACAACTGCTTCCACATTTTTGAACGCATGGACTAAGGCAGCTTTAAAACACTTGAGTTCCTTCTAATGCACAAACAGTAGGTAATTAGGAGGAAGCTGAATTCCACATCTTTGACAGTCAGTCTGTTCTCCATCGCAAGGATCTTTGCCAAAATGCATCATAAAAGCGTAGTTTGTTTCAAAATTAAGATTAAATAGATTCAGTGTCTTCCAGGAATGCAGGGTGATTTGGAGAAAAAGGTAATAATGACATCAACTTTTATGGTGTATTGAGTGGTGTTATTTAAGCCTGTTCTGAGAAATATTGCTGTTTGTCTAATACAGGGCACATAAAATGAAATTACCTGGTGACAAAATTAAACTTCTTCTTTACACATTATATTGTGGAGCTGTAGAGCCCTTTCTGCAGGTTGTTAGATAGATTGAAAATTTACACAGGTGCAGAAAACAGTGGAGTAATTCCATGCAAGAAAACTCTACTGGGGATTATTAGTCACAAAAACATCACATCTGGCTCTGAAAGTCTCTGACTCTCAAGCTTTGAATGCTCCTATTACTCATAGGAATTATTTCTGCTTGCTTGTACTGTTCCTAAATGTGTGTCAGGGATAGGAACTGAACTGGAGTTGCCTGGCATGTACTGAGACAAAGCTGTGTTTCAGAGAGGGACAACAACCAAAAAAGGTTCCTGAGGATAAATGCTGGAGGTATTTTAAGAGTATCACAAACAGTATTCATACCTATCTTAAACAGAATTACTTTGCTATTACCCTAATGCTCAGTTAATGGGCTACAAATATGAGGAAAGTTCTGTTCCATCCTGTACTCTGTTAGGTCTCCTCTAGCTGCTCCCTCACCAGCAGGAGGGAGAGCACCAAGGTTGCCTTTCATTGTATAAATCAGATGCAGGTAAGACCATCAACATATTTATTGTCCTATTCCAAGATGCATTGATAATGCCTCCTTGAATATTTGATTTGCTTCCCTGTGTATTCCCTTCTTGCATTTTCCCTTTCTAGGTTCTATTTTCCATCCTCCTTGCTTCCCAATTAAACATCTCAGCCCTGCTTCCCTTTCCTTATTGGCCTCAATTCTGTTGATGAGTAAATTCTGTTGAATTCTCTGCTCCTGTTATCTCTGGTGCCTGCCTGCCCTTTCTCCTGTTCATGATGCCACAGAACAGGGTAAGCACTCTGCATATACACTACGTCTCCTCTGTTATCTGCAGCATCTCCGACTTGTTGGTGTTACCTGCTTAGAGGCACCACAAGCCTGGCTGTGCCGTTTGCATTTCTACCCCGTGGTACAGAAAGTCTTAGTCTAGTGCTGTGTGTCTGTGCCCCAGAAAAGATTGCAGAATAACAGTTGCATAAATGCTGAAGTACAGGTAAACTATAGATGTGGTTGGGGATTTCCTGAAGTCTTTATGTTAGGATACCCACAGCTGTTTGTACTGGTGATTAGGGGACTTGGTAGCTGGAAAATAACAGTCATGGAAAAGGTTTCAAGCCTGAAAAAAAACATTTCATGTGGAACAAAAAAAAAAGATATTTAGGTAAGATATGTGAGACAGGAGGACAATTTATTTGTTTTTCTCCCAAAATGTTTCACTCAGACATAGAATCTTCAGACTGAATTTCAAAATTTGCTCATGAACAGCCAGTCACCAGAAATGAAAATTGACAGGACCTGTCAAGCAGCCTGCCGGGGAAGCTTGGTCCCTGCCTGCTGAGGTCCCTCACCCATTAGCCTGCCTGGAGGGGACTTGTCAGATTCAGCTTTCTGTCCACAGCAAGTGAGATTTATGTGGATGGGTTCTTGTTTGTTTGCTTTTGATGGGGGTGAGGGAGAGCTGGTTTTTGAACAGAGACAGTTGGGTTTTCAGCAGGAACTTCTCTCCCAGCTCTACTCTAGCAGACACTTTGTAGCTCAGTGACTTGACATAGCTATTTTTACCATTATTATGATGACTGAATGTTTTGCTTTTCACTTTTGCCATATATTTTGGCTTATCTTTAAAGTATGTTTTTAAAAACAGCTGCTGCAATCTCCCTGGATTATTTTGGATAGTTGAGGCTGAGCAATCTAAAACAGTTTGAGGGAGAGCCAAGACTTGATCTCTTCTGTATTGTATTTTTAAGTACAATAAATACTGTGATTGATCTGTTTTGAAGAACTTGAAATGAAGTATACAATCAACAGAGCTGATCTGGGAAACTTGAGTTATTTGACATAGCTGCCTGACAAAGAGAGTTACAAGAAGGGAGTAATGTGTTCTGGAAAACAAGTCCCATCCCTGGTCATTTCTTTCTCCAAGCTTCAGGTCTGTTAACTCTGTAGGTCACTTCCCTGTTCCCGCTTAGGAAGGGGCAGAGATCTAAGATATCTGACTGCATTGTGTTACGGAAGTGCAGCCCATCTCTTATGTTTTTTATGGTACCTTAAGTGTTTGTATGAGGCACCATGTATACTGAGAAACTCTTAAGTATAGATAGCAGTACAAACCTGAGTTGTTTGCCCATTGTGGGAATGAGACTCTGATGACTAGGTGGGTTGAAAGGTGTCTCCTGCTAATAACACTGCACTGCAGAAAAGTCGTCACACCATCAGCTGTGTTACAGATAGTGCAAACTGGGGTTGGCTTCCATTTATTCTGTGAAAGCTGTAAGGCATTTGAAGCACTTTTTGCTTACACTTTAGGAAGTGCAGTATGAAATTCAGGCCACTGTGACCATCTGCTCTCTCGAATCCGTCAGTATCCCATTAAGTTGTCGCTGTCTGTATCTTCTGGCAAGGATTCCTGAGTGTTTGCAGCTTCAGTAACAAAACTAATGTTTGTGTTTTCCTTGTTCTCCTTTTCTCTCTTACAAAGATGTTCAGGAGGAGCCCTTACTTTAAATATGCCTTTACTTTTTCTCTCATTCACAAATAAGTAGAGCTAATTTTTCAGCTTTCCCACTGAGGAAAATATCTCTATGCTCTGTAATTGAATTCTATTTCTTCTGTATCCTCTACTGCCAGGAGATGATTGGAACAGACCATTAGTATTCATTTTGGCTGTTTAAATTGCATATCAGTTTTATGGTTTTCCATTCATTTCCTTGTACAATTGAGCATCTGATTTCTTCTGTCTGCTATGGAAGCATAAGCACAGGCATTCTCCATAAGCTTTTGACAGCTCTTCTCAAATTCTTGCAGTGTTACTGAAATATTAACAGTATTATAATCTCCTATCTCATTTATAAAGGCTTCTTGTGGAGGAACACTTGGATATATAAGAAAAATATGTAAAGCATTGATATCCTATGTATAGCACTGGAAAGGATGCCAATTAAAGGTTAAATTACTTCCAGGAGATAAAAGCAGTTGTTACAAATTTCTAAGGAGGAGCAGCTAAGGCAGATGACCCCAAACTGATCAAGAAGGGATTCCATTCCATTCCATTCCATTCCATTCCATTCCATTCCATTCCATTCCATTCCATTCCACAGACAGCATATTCAGGATAAAGCTGAGGGATCACAAGTGCCAAGTTCTTTTCTTCAGTGGACAGGTCTGAGGAGGACTCTGTTCTGCCTTCGAATCCAATCCATATATTCATGTATCCAGCTCCTGAATCCAGTTCCCATCTGCAGCTGAGTCCAGTCTGGGACTTCCCAGTGCCTGCTACAGCATCAGTGGTGATGTCATTGCCATCACAGGGGTTGTAATCAATACTGGGTTTGTATATATTTCATGTTATTGTTATTGTTTGCATCAAAGTGGGTTTTGTTTTCCATCCCATAAGTCTTTATCCTTTAATCCAATTCCCTTTGGGAAGGCAGAGGGGTTAACAGAGGGCGTCTATCACTCATCTAGTAGCTGGCCCAGCCCTGACCTTCACAACTTGGTGTTACCTGCAAGCACAATAAGGGTGTACTACATCTCGTCTTCTGGGTCACTGCTAAAAATGTCAAGAAGAGGAGGGGGGGAAAAATATAAGAAAGGTCATAAATTATTATTATTATTTGCTTTTGACCTCTGTAACTGGTTTTCAGCTGTTGGGAAACAGTCCAAGCCTTTTGCTCTCCCTCCAGGCTATTAGGCTGGAGATGCTTCTCTGAGGGTAGTAGGAATGACGCAGACTTTAACCCTTGATCCATGCAGCAGCCCTATATCAGATTGAACTATGTAAGTGCTTTTCCAGTGAGCAGGCTCTCTGACTTCTGAAGTGCAGTTTCACCATGGTCACAATAATGAACTTTATCAGTGGTGTACTTCAGCTTTAACTGAACATTGGTCAGAGGAGTGGATAGGAAGAACTCATTCAGGGCAGGGGAAGAGGAGAAAAATGCTTCGAGCTGACAGCGATACATGGTTAAGGATTTGATATAATTTGGTCTGACCTCTTGTTGAAAGCTGATGGCCTGAGAAAATATTTATTGCCAGGCCCTAGCATTTTGGGAGGCTCAAAGTATCCTGCACTTTGTGACTTCAGTGACAATGATAAGCTTAGCAGGCTTCTCATTAACTGGTGTGTAATAGTTTTGTAACTGGTTCGTGTTTTTACATGTTGTTATTAGCTATCTAATAGGTTGGTGATAGTCCCAAATCTACTAATTGTGCATGGGCTTCCTGTTTGTTTTTTTCTTTAAGTAAAATAATAAAATGCTATGAAAAGAAAAAGTTGTAAAATACTTGCTTCAAAGGAGTGCAGCTAAATAAAAGAAGGTGCAACTAAAGAAAAATTGCACTTAGAAAATATCTCTAAAATTCTGCCTTTCACTGCCAGTCTGTGACTTTTCTATCCCAAATAAAACTTCTTACCAGCAAAGATAGTCTCTTGTCCATCCCAGTTTCTGCTCTGCTAGGGAAGCATGATTGTGGGATGAGTGTAGACTCATTCTGCAAGGGGGTGAAACTTCTAATGGGTCATTACTGGTTTCCTGGTTGTTATTCTTGCTTGGGTGTGTTTTGAAAGACATCCCGGGTAGGCTGGGATATGCCAACACTTTCCTTGTAATGAGGTGGAGGAAAGCCTGTTACTGACTTCAGCAGCAGAGTAAAACTTGTAAGCAGATGGAGAGCTCAAAATGTGGGAAAATAAAATAAACAGGCTCTTCAAATCCACCTTACTTCCTTTCTGTGGGTTTTAATCATGCCCTGAAACAGCAGCTTGAATCACCTTGTTGTTAATCACTTCATCTGGATGTGCTGTACTGCATAGCACTGTGCTTATTTTTTATTTGCATTACCCCTGCTGAGACTGGGAACTTCAGTAGCAGAATTGCTGTATAGTGCCAGGTAACAAACAAGTAGAAGATAAAGTCCATGCCATGAATAATTTATGATCTAATTAGGAGCAAACCTTACCAAATAACCGTTTAAAGAAGAGTAGGAACATAAAGAAAACAAAAGCATGATTGTATCATGCAGTTAGCTGTACACACTTCAGCTTGAGGGTTCTTGGAAGCTGTAGCAAGTCGTAAGTAAACCAGGGGGGAAAAAAGAAACCCAAACCTCTGAGTGGGATGAGTCTGCACATCCCACTCTTCTTCATAAGAGTAGTATTTCCACAAATGGCTTTCTTTTTCTTTCCCTTTCATGACAGCCAAATTATACATGAACTTCAGAGGCTGCTACTAATTCTGCATGAGATCAAAGAAATATATCAGGTTCTTCTACAACTCTGCAATCTTTTCAGTTTTAAGTGAAAGTACTTCAGCTTTCTCTCTGGTTATTGTCAGAAATGAGCAGTGACTCGAGTTCTTGCACATTATCATGTGATACTTTTCTCTTCCCATGGCTGTTTCACTGTATGCCAAACTTCGGTGTGTGATTTGGTTCATTGAAAATTAGCCATCAGTGAGTATAATGAGGAAAAAGGAGTCACTGCTTTGTCTATATTACAGAGATTAAAGCAAAAATAAATCCCAACAGTGGGAGTAATAGGTAGTCTAAAGAAACCTCATCTGCCTCTTATGCTAGTAATAAAGAAATAATACTTCAGTCTCTCTGTTAAAAAGAGTCCATCTGACATTTTTGTGAAGTGCTTGAAGATGACTTAGCTTAAGAGAAATGTGATGGTCTTGAGTGACAAGCTGTAGGCTTCAATTCTTTTTTCTGAAGTGTACCTCTTGGTAACAGTTGCTAAGTTGTAAGATAGGAGCTTACTCTGTAGGCTGCTCTTTTGTTCAGAACTGGATGACTTGATGGGTTCATTTAAGATTTCCATCTTGTGTGTATAGAGAGTTGTAAAGGCAACTGAAACAAGTTGAAAATGGAGTATCTTCAACATTCATGTGATCTGTGCTCAATTTTGTAGTGCTCCACTTCAATGGTATATTTCTGTTTCTTCTTCCACTGGTGTAGTTACTGAGAATGTGTGGTGCTGGATTTGCCCCCTGAGAGGTGGAGGCCAAAGAAGTTCACCTTGATGCAGGATCTTAATTGATGCTTCCAAAGCAGACGTTTTCAGGAAAAGCTCTTAAAATGGCTACAGAACATGCTCAAATCGTAGCTCACCTGGAGGGAGAAACAAACATATCATCCAAACCCCTCAGTTTTAGAAGAAAATAGTGATTTTTTTGTATATCAAGTTGGAAGTTGAAGGGAATTCATCTGAAACTGAGCTAAAAGTGATCTGCTTTGGGTGGTTCAAGGTATGTTGTCTTATTAGGTCTGGATAATTACACTTGGCTTTCTTTCCCTGAAATTGATAATTTCATTTGGCTAGAATTAGCCAGACCTTTGGCAGGCACCATGCACTTCATGGAAAGGGTTGTACATTGTTCTTGCCTTCCTAGTGTTTAGTCAAGGGAAGGGTCTCAGCTAGGATGCTTCTGTTTGCTTTTCTTCCAGCTGTGGTGTTGCTGTGCCCAGTAAGAAGCAGGCTGGAGATGTCAGCTTGCACTGAGTGATGCTAGAATTGGGAGCATGGAAGTGAATTCTGGTCTTCCTTTACATTTATCTGTCTTGTCACCCTGTAACTCCTGCTAAAGTGAACCATGCCAGTGTGGCCCAGCTCTCAGAAACTAACTGTAAAGCACTCTAATATCTCCAGTTTTCCAGTAAATTAACAATTTTGTAAGTACTTTGCTGTTCAGTCAAGAACAGTATGCCTGACAAACGACTAAAACATGGCTGTTATCATCAAGGAGTGGGTATGTCAGACAAGCTTTTCCAAATTAACTCCTTTTTGTTGTGCAGGCATATCAAAGCAGTGGGGCTGCTGATCTTATCAATTACTTCTGACACAAAATAGTCTCATTTTTTTTTCCTGTGTGCTTGTGCATTATAGATGAAACACACAGCAGTAGAGTAAGTGCAGCAAGTGCCTTACCTGCAGATTTCCTGGTCTCTTTGGATACCTTTTAATTAGAATTCTTGTTACAAAATTAATAGGATAATTTATTCCTTTTAAAGCGTGTAACAGAATGAAGCACTGTGCAGTGTCTGTCCCTGGTTAACAAGTGATGCCCAGAACAGCATATGATGAATATTAGTTGGGTAGTTTAATATACTGCTGAAGAGGCTTACAAGCTACTGTGTGGAGTAGAGAAATGTAAGAATAGAAGCCTATCTGTAACTTAACATAACACATGTGGGAATAATACTTAACATTTCTGTCAAGCTTTCTGTTTGAGGATTTTTTTAGTGCTTTGATGAATTAATCCTTGGAATAGTTCCTTTTTTATGTGCAGATATTGGTTTGTTGGGTCTTGGATTTGTAATTGTTTTCATTTTCATTTGTTTTTGCAGGCAGGAAATTAATTGCATGTAGTTTGCTCACATATCCCTGTAATACAAAGCATTAAATACAGAACCATATAAAATATTTCATTGCATGATGTGCATGCTTAATGTTAATGGAGAATGCTGCAAATGAGGTTGGCTGCCTTAGCTCTGTTGTCATTTTAAGAGCTGCAGGTATTTCTTCCATTCAGTATGCATAGTGCCCCCCACAGTGGGTAGCACGCTTGGATGAACTTCTAAATTGCTAGAGAGTTCTTTCTTCAGTCCCATCAGTGCAAGATGAAATCATGAGCTCAAAGGCAAGCACCTAAACGTTCCTCAAATCTCTAGCTACCCCTTAGTGGAAAACAGCAACTGGGAATCCTTGTAACTGGTTAATTAACCAATACAAAAATCTCCTTTGAGGGTTTACTGGGCTAAGTAGAAGTCCCATCAGGAAACGCTGACAGGAGCTCCTGCAGCCTGTGTGGGCTTTGGAGCATGGTTATCATTCACCTGCTAAATTGGAGACAGTGACACTTCAGCAGACACTGTTAAACGAGCACTGACAGTGTGTGGCTTGTGTTTAACTCGGGATGATGCCATTAGGAAATGAGGTTCTAAACACCAGAAATCTGTCATGCTCCTGATTTGCAATAATCTCACTGCTGACAGATGAGAAGTGGTTATATATATAAATATATGTATATATAGGTTCTTACTGACAGGATTTCTGTGGCTTGAAGAAGAAAAACAGTTTGCTGCTGCCAGTAGAAGAAGGGAGTATGTTGTCATTTGTAGCTTCTTCTGTTAAACAGTATCCAATGAGATTAACTATTTTGGTTATTTGAGATAAATTTCCTTATCCCAGAAACAAAACTAGGAAAAAAAACAGTGTTTAAAATAGAAGAATCTAGCATGAAGTTCTGCTGGCTATAAGTGTTAATTTTGAATTTGAAATCTAACTGGACACAGAAAGCCTCCCTACTTACAGAAAGCCTCCCTACCTACAGAAAGCCTGATCTGAATCTGAACTAGTTTTCTGATCAATCTTGGTCTTCAGGCAAGAAGTGAATCTTGAGGTTTTGTTTTGTGAAAACTTACTTCAAAGTGATGTTGTCAACATTCTAGCATCACAGCAGACAGTGGGGGGAAAAAAAACAGAAGCAGACATGTGTCACTCTTAGTCATATCTGCATGTCTGCTTAGATAAGGTTATGAACTAATTAGCGAAGAAGCAGCAATTGCAGTAGAACACCCTACACCTTTACCTCAAATTTCCACTGTGGAGCAAGTCTGAACAGGGTGTAAAAGTTGTGAATAATGCTAAAAATTACTTTGAAAATACAGTTTAACTTTTTAAAGGAATTCAAGGCAGTTACTAGTGATCAAAACACTTCTGGATGGAAAAGGCATTGGAATGTGTTATGATTACATGCAGGAACTGCAGGAGAAGATTGAACTAGAGGGTTTGAAGTACTACTGAAGTAGTACTAGTGAATGAGAAAAGTAACAAAAGATCATGCTCTGAAACAAGGGAAGTAGTTAAATGATTTCACAGTGTAGTTTTGCTTCCTAATCATAGAAAAGGGGGGGAAAAAAAGTTATATAATGAGATCTAGAGAAAAATTGACCTATTACTTCATGTTTCCAAGATGCAAATTATTCAAGACAGGATCAATAGACTCAATAGCATGTTTTGTTTGAAGTGCAATATTACACTAAATAGCACTATGAAAATGATGGAAAAACAAATGTAATACTTTTGATAACTCAAATGAACAAAAGACAGGCTGTGTAGCATCAAAAATTTCACACTGATAATCTGTCAGTTCTCTAAGAGCATATTAAACACAGCTCTTAAATGTGCACCGTGACTTTATGAAGGCTGAGCGTAAAGCAGCTGAAAGAGATCTTACAGTTGTTCACAGAGAAATCCTGGTGGGTGACATTGCCTTCAAAGGTACTCTTGTGTTTACTAAAAACAAATTTCTGCAGTGATTGTGAAGTTTTTCAGCTCTGCTGAAATCTGGCTGGTATTTGTGGACTGTAAAAACAGTTGAGAATAGAACTTTCAACGGAAGTTGGGACTTTAGAGTCCATCCTAACCTCAGTCCTGTGATTGTGATTCACCGAGTCCTAATTTGGGTTGAGTTGTTGGTTCACAGTAAGCAGAATGGAATGCAAGAAAGCAAGGCTTTCTAAAGCTTGGGGTTTTGCTAATGGTTAGCTCAATATTGTCATCAGAGCGAAGAAACCAGCTGAGGGAGGCGGTGTGGTCACAGATTTCCTGAACTGGAGATACTACGAGACATGGTTCCAGGGCCAGCAGCCAGACACCTACACAGTTGTTGGCCTGCCACAACTTCAGGAGAGAAGTGGAAGAACCAAAGCAAGAAACTGGGTGGGTCAACATAAAGGTCGTTTATTAGGTGAAGGAAGGAGGGGCAGGGAGAAGTGATGCAGAGGCACTCACTGCCTCCCACAACCAGACTGATTCACAGTCTCTGAGCAGTAGCCACCTTGGAAAAAACCTCCTCCTATCTCCACTCCAGTTTTTACTGCTGAACAAGATAGTACCTTGTAGGGAATATTCCTCTCACCAGCTGGGGTCAGTTGTCTCAGCTGTGTCCTCTCTCAACCTCTTGGCCACCTCTCCATGCTGCTTATCAAGGGGAGAGGGGAAAGGGGCAGAAGCTGGAAAAATAAAGCTTTGATGTTGTCCAAGATCTGTTCAGCAATAGCCAAAACACTGCTGTGTTATCAGAGTAAATTTCAGCCACGTATTCAAAACCCCATGTGGGCTGTTGTGAAAGATGCAAACTCCATACCAATATGGTCATCAGCCATGCAAGTTGATTTGTACAGGAAGAAAGTTTAAGTGGAATATACATAGAGAGGTTTCTCGCTAGTTCTAGGGACTTCCTTCATTCTCCTTGCTGATCCTGAATGAAGTTGTAGTTACAACAGGAAGGAGAAGATTCAGGGAGACTAGGCTGAGCAAACATGTAGTTCTGATAAGGAGAAGTTTAAAAGTGAAAATAACTTAAATATGTATAAGGCTGAGTGTAAACTGAAATTACTCAGCCATAAGAGTTTAGTAGAGATTAGATAGGGAAACTGTTTTCTTTGGTGTTTTATTACTGGTTGGTTTGGGTTTTATTTAAACTTTTCTCTTAATTTCCTTGGTTTTTCAGTACCTTGTGCTTTTGCCTTCCTTCCTTGTCTTGGCACAGTTTAAATATCTCTGTTGAAGGTCAGGATGATACTATTTCATGCAATGATTTTTTTTCTCCCCTTAAGAGAAGTTGCTTGAATTCTTGTTCTGATGTCCTCCTTGACATCTCCCCAGCTTGTATGTAACTGCTAAAAATAAACCTTATTAAGTTCTTCTTATTTTCACTCCACCTGGTACTGCAGTAGTTTGCATGCAAACACCACTCTTAACTGTGTTGATTCAGCATCCCTCTTGTGTTCTGGCAAGTGTTTGTTCCAGAACTCTTGGGTGTTTCTGTTTGAATGGAACTGGTTTCTGCACATTTTGAGTGGCTTACGTGGACATTGTGTGGGAGAGAAGCTGGCAGTAACTTAAATACTAATAAACAGGAGTATATTACCATTATCTGCTGGTTGGCCAGCATTGTAGCTGCAGAAAACAGCTTTATTTCTGCTTCTGGAGAACAAATATGATCATTTTTTTGTTTTACTTTATTTTTCTCATGTTCAGTGAGTTATAATGCTGCATGTTTAGGCACTTGGATTCAGACCTCTTACTGACATGTTTAGTTTTTATAAACAAACACACACACACACAAAACCCCCAAACCTCCAGAAAACCCCAACCAAAGCAAGTAAAACAGAGCTACTCTTGTGTGTTTCGTTCCCATATTCAGATTAAACAAATTTAAAAGGCTCTAATGTGGTTTTAGGAGAAAATAGACTTTGACAAGGCATAGGAAATGTCAGGTTCATGGCAGGGGAGGATTTAGCCTACTGAAATGCTCTGGAATTTGTACATTGGTAGTGAGCTTACATTTTTGGTACATGATGGCATGGCAGAAGAAATGTTCCCTGTATAACATGCCAAGTTACTGGAAAACTTCAACTGGTAAATTGGAAACTACTCTGTGACCAAAAGATCAGTTTTATTGATCTTGATCCCTGTAGCTAGTGATGAGGAGTATCCCACAAAGTCTACCACTTAGCTGCCTATTACTAGTTCTGTCCTTGAAGAGCTCCTAAGCCGTTTTGCACTGATTAAGCAAGGCACACCACTGCTGCCATCCAGCACCTTGATGCTGTGCATGGACTGAGAGCAGTTCCACAGAGCCTCTGCCTGGCTGCCCTGTGGCTGAGATCTAGCACCATGCTAACCCTCCGGTTGAAAGCTGTTCACTTATTAAATGCAGATGTCACGTTTTGCATTTGTAAGGCTGGGCCTGTAAAGACTCCAGAGTAAATTAGCATCCTTGAACTTTCCTGCAGGAGAGATGTGCATTTATGCCTCTGTAAACAGCAAAGAAATGTTTGCTCTCATGAGCAAACACTAGCACTCACGAGCACTCTAGAAAATCTGTTGTCGTTTATTATAGTCTGCCTTAATGTAGATTTTTTAGTTGACATGATTTCTCTGTGTGATTTGAGCAAAGGAAAGGGGGAGGTAGAAAGTGCAAGATTACTATTTTCAGCATTTCCCAAGGCTGTAGCTTTTAAATTTAGGATTATAACTGTTATTTAACAGAATTATTCTTGACACACATGGCCTCCGGAAGTCTGAAGACAAGGACGGAGCAGTGCTGTCAGGTGACACCCTGAAGCAGTGTCTTTGGAAAGGCCAGAAAATGTCACTTTTTGTCTAGAAGATGATTGCTGCCATTCCAGCAGGGCTCTGCTTTGTGGAATAGGAGAGGAGGGGCTACATGGAAATAAAATCTTTCCTTTTGTTATGTAAAGTCAGGCTGCCTGTGGTGGCACTTAGAAGAATACTTTCCTTGAGTCAGCATTAGAGGTGGTGTGTAGTAAAGGGAGGTGTGGGACCTGCTTAGAGCGGCAGGAGCATGGCTGTGCAGCTGGACCATCCTCAAACAGGACAGCATGGGTTATGTTTGACTGACTGTGGTGGTAGAGAGTGTGAGGTGTCCTTGAGTCAACCCACTGCCCAGGTTTCTGAAGTGAGTGTACTTTGCTCATACCTTGGAGCTGCTGTGCTGAGTTTTCAGGCAGTTTCCCCAAGCCATGTTTATTTGTAGTGCACCTCTACTGATACCTACAGTAGAACTTGTGGCCAAAGAACATGATACCATAAGAGCCTCAAAACCTTTCCTAGGTGTTGTGCCTGCCCACTTTAGCTTCCTTCTGTTATTAGGCCATACTGAGTTTGAGCCAGCTGGATTTATGCATGAGAGACTCTGCCAGAATCTGAAAACTACTGTGAGCCTAACTGTGACTTGAAAAAATTCCTACTCTGTGAGAAAAAACTTCTTTCAACATAATACTGCCCTCAGTTTCAGAGGTGTGTGCTTAAGGGAAATAAAATCTTCTTGAGTTGATACTTAACACAGGAAATTAGCTTCCTAAAAATGAATTAACTTTCAGAGTGTTTTGGCCACGAACATGCATGGGATGGGATGGGATGGAATGGAATGGAATGGAATGGAATGGAATGGAATGGAATGGAATGGAATGGAATGGAATGGACCAGACCAGGTTGGAAAAGACCTTTGAGATCATCGAGTCCAACCTATCATCCAACACTATATGGAGTCACCATCACTGGAGGTGTTCAGCAGAAGACTTAATAGGGTGCTTGGTCGCATGATTTAGTTGATTAGGTTGGATGATAAGTTGGACACAATGATCTTGAAGGTCTCTTCCAACCTGGTCTGGTCTGACCTGGTCTATTCTATTCTATTCTATTCTATTCTATTCTATTCTATTCTATTCTATTCTATTCTATTCTATTCTATTCTATTCTACTAAACCATGGCACCAAGTGCCCCATCCTTTCTCTTCCTAAACACCTTCAGTGATGGTGAGCCCACCACCTTCCTGGGCAGCACATTCCAATGGCCAATCACTCTTTCTGTGAAGAACTTCCTAACAGCCTAAACCAAATAGTAGAGATTGATGGGACAGAGATGGAATTCATAGCGTATCCATCCTACTGCCACCCAGAAAACAGTGCCACTGTTACTCTGTACTGAACACTTCACACTTCCAATGCGTGCCATATGAATTTAATTAATCATTGAATGAAATGTATTTACTATTGAGTATATTCTCAAGTCAGTATTTGCTGTGGCTTCTTGCTAAATCAACACCATAATCCTGCTTTCGTTTCCCTCCAGATGATGAAACATGCCTGGGATAATTATAAACGTTACGCGTGGGGATTAAACGAACTGAAACCCATATCGAAGCAAGGACATTCCAGCAATTTATTTGGTGAGTAGAGTGTATTTTTGTGCTTAGTGACGTTAGCATAAAACAGTAAATCAGCTGAAAAGCTTAGAGGTGATAAATGCTTTCTTTCTACTCTGTCATGCAGCGTGGTGTGTCTTCCTTGTGTATAGGAAGTAGCAGTAAAAGAAGGTGGTGTGCTCTGTGCCTTTTGATAGGTTCCCTCTGAATGTGAGTAAATGAAGCATGTCATTGCTGCACGGTGAAGCTGTGGGTTTGTTGCCTTAAACGCTGCCCTGCCTTAAACTTCTCTTATGAAGTGGAGCTCGCTGACACCACGTTCAGTAAACAGGAAACAAAAATTACAAGGGCACAGGGGAATAAATCTCGCGGAAGGAATAGGAGATGCTCTCTACAGTCACAAGGTAGCTGAAGGTGGCTGAAGCTGTCTACACTTCTCAGGAATTTATTTCCATTCCTTAAAAAACTTGTCAGCCTATATCAGTCAGGCTCCCTAATCAGGCATCCTCCTTCATGAACATAGCCATTGTTTGCACCTCTGTGTTGCACAGGACATACTTAAGTAATGCCCAGGCTGTTCTCAGTGTAGAACAAACAGGCACCTGGGAAGTTGCAGGAGGAGAGGCACACTGCAGAAATCCAGTGTAATGAGGCAGAACTTTTTCAGTGTCTGAATAGGACACAGGGCTGGATAAATAGCAACTGAAAAGCAATAGCATTCAGAGGAAGCATGAGGAAGCAGTCCTGTATGGTATCATCATCTTCAGTTATGGAGCAAAATATAGCATTAAACTGTTTGACAACAGTCTTTGTGTTCAAATAGCTTCTGTTTTCCAAACAGAAAAACAAACTAATTTCAGTAGCTGAGACAAGATCAGTACATTACACAGAAACTTATCTTGTTGAATGTTTGGGAAAGATACTTTGAAGTGGAATAATTTCCTAAAGCAGCCTAAATAGAGTGCTTATCAAATCCTCAACTATATTTGGAAGTTGCTAAGAGGCAGCAGTTAAACTTGCAAAAATACATTGAAGCTACAACTTTGATCTTGCTGCACTGCTTGTTTACCCTGGGTAAGATCTACAAATGTTAGTAGCTAATTATTGTATGGTTAATTATTGGACTTTGAGCATGAGTTGCCTGGAACCAGAGTGCTCTGGGTGAACTTCAGGGTTAAGTCAGGCTTCTGTTTTCTTGGAAACTCAATTTCTTTCTCATTTTCCAAACGAGTGAGAATTGTGTGATTTTATATCATATTTGAAGAACTATTTAATACCACCCTGTTTCCTTTGTTTCACTGGAGGACAGAAAAAGAATGGCACTTGATGCCTCAAAAATTAAGTTTTATTTGGAATCAGAAATGGTATAAAAATGTATGAGGTTCGAGTTCTTAATGATACTGCATGGATTGGCAGGAAAAGCTGTGGATGTATTGACCTGTGGAATTCTTAGGCCAGGAGTTCTCTGGATGTCACATGAGGACAAGTCACTGCAGGCACTCTTCAGCGTGAAACAGGGCGAGAGTTGAATTTGAAAACAAAGCTGCATGTAGGGGAGTAAGAGCCAGAGTCACTTTCTCATCGTGGTCCTCTAGCATAAGATCTTACAGCCGAGGAGATTTCCTTAGAAACATCTTCACTCTTATTGATTTTGGTGGCAAATCAAACTAAGCATTAGATCTCTTTCTGCTGAATTGCTTTACAGAATGCTGAAGAGCAGCATGTTTACAAGAAATTCTGCCTCATAAGCTGTCCTTTCCTGAATCCATAGTCTTCTTTTGGTTTTTTTGAGAGATGAATCCTTGTTTCTGTAAAAGTGCCCTCAGACCATTAGATCTGTACCTTCATGTCTGGCTTCAAAAAGCAAATGCCTTCTTTTTCATAAAGCAACAAAAGGCTGATGTGGGTTTACTGTTCTTTTTTGACAAATGGGTGAACCTCTTTTTTTCTCTTGTGAAAGCACAAACAAGTTTCCTTTGTTTCTGGTTCTTCTTCTGCTATTTCGTTTTCTTTTTTAAACAAAAGCAGACTGCAGATTGTTGACTACTTTTAAGGCAATTCTGAATTTAATTTGATGAGAATAGGTTGCCTACAGCTCCGTGTCCCACCAATCTCTTTGCAGCCTTCAGAAGTAAGACCTTCTTTTCACTCTTATTTATCATAACTCTCTGCAATTTGCTGTGATTATCTTTTCTTCATGCTTTGCAGGTCTCAATTCTTCAAAAATGTAAGTTTGTGGTTATGATAATAGCAGTAAGATACAGCATATTTTGTTAGCCACTTCCCCTCCTATGGGTTAAATGCAGTGATGGTGCTTTGCATGGATTGGGAGTCTGTGTAATGGGATAGAGACTTCAAGTACCTCGCTGGGGCAAACAGCAGGTTCCAACGCTGTAGCTCACTGGTGCTTAATGTTGTTTAGAGAACAGAGAGCAGCGCTCTCCTGACACAGAAGGGAAGAGCTGTTTTCAAATGGTACTGATTCTAAGCTTCATTTTGAAAACATAAATGCATCAGTCCTTGTTAGCATCATAAGGCCTTTTGTAGATAGATTATGATGACAGTTGTGTCTTGAAGGCAAGACAGAACCATCACGATGTGTTTCTCTGAAACACAAAAACAAGATGGGCTTTTAAGAAGCGTAATTGCACATAGATGTGACAGTTAGGCAATAACATCAAGAATTTGGCAATGACACTTACACTGTTGTTAGGCTAAGGGAAGAGGAATATGACCAGCAGGATGATCATGGGAGAAGGGAAAGTAACAGCTGGTGGTTCTGACCTCGGGGGAAGGAAAAGCATCCTGCTTTAGCACCTCATACAGATTAAGAGCAGCAGAGCTTTTCTGGAGCTGAGGACTTCCTGTTGAACTTTGAATTATATTTTTTTCCTAAAGCCAAACCGTGAAACCAACTTTTGAAGACAAGGATCAGCCTTGATCTTGCTGGTATTTTATGAACAGTGTGTGTACAGGGTGTATTTGATAAGTCTTTAGATTGGTAGACTCTAGACAGATTGATGTTGTGAGCAGAAGTTACTTCCTCTCACATGTGCACACTAAAAATAATGAACTCTCTGAGAAAGGCTGAAACATGTAAACTGAAATGCTTCTGTTTCAAGCCAAAGCCACAAACTTGCCTCTGGGCCATTGCAAAGTCTTTTCAGCACATCCATGTTATGTTTCAGTTTCCTTTTTATTTGCAACTTCTGCTTTTACCATGTTGTCTTGGCAAGTAAGTAACATTAGTGAGTGTTTTGTAAGTTACTCCAGCTACAAGGAATTCAGTTACAGTGACAACTATTTGAAAAGGCAGAAGGATTAAGTCATCAGTTGTTGTGTCTGTGTAGCATTCTTATTAATTACACAAAGTATACAACTATTTCCAGGCTAATCAAGTAAATTTAATAGCTAAACAACTGTTTGCACCATGCCTGTGCATCAGCAAAACAAGGCATGTCTCCCATGCTGGTAGGACTTCTGCTGTCAGCACTAATGATTCCCTCCCCGTACCTGGTGGAAAGCAGACCCTGAATTCATTTTTAGTACTTTAACCTTTAGAGTTAAAGATTTCTGCTAATGCTATTTGCTGAAATAGAGCTTTATCCATCTCTTATCCTGTTTTGGAACTGGAAAATCACAATTTTGCCAGGTTTTTTTCACAGCACCCCATCACCAGCCCACTAACCCAGGAGCTGTTCCTCTCAAGCCTTCTGTACTAATTTTGAAACTAATGAGAGTTGCTGCACTAGAGGAGAGCTCTTTCCAGAAGTGCTTTTTGCACTTAAGTGAGTGTTGCTACAGGGCTTTTTTAATTATCTGTAACTGTATTTCATGTGCAGTGCTGCCAGTTTAATAATATTGTAACTTGTGGGCATAGTATAATTAGTCTCTGCAAGTGAAAAAGGACTTTTTCTGGAGGGGAAAAGAGAGGCATTTAATAAATACTCACAATCTGCAAAGCCAAAGTACTGTAATTTAGCAAGGTTCCTCCCACTTTGAACTGTGGGGTTGTGTTTTTTTGTAGTTTCTTGTGCAGGGTATTGAGATATTTTTAGAACTCTTTTTCTTCTTTTTTTTTATTGAGGCTTTTTTTGTAAAGCCTGCCACAATTCATACTCAAAGCTGTTTTGTAGCATACAACAATGTGTATGCTTAAACTCTTAAGTTGATAGAATAGAATAGAATAGAATAGAATAGAATAGAATAGAATAGAATAGAGCAGGTTGGAAGAGACCTTCAAGATCATCGTGTCCAACCTATCATCCAACACCACCTAATCAACTAAACCATGGCACCAAGTACCCTATCAAGTCTCCTCCTGAACAGCCCCAGTGATGGTGACTCCACCACCTCCCTGGGCAGCCCATTCCAATGGGCAATCACTCTCTCTATGTAGAACGTCCTCCTAACATCCAGCCTAAACCTTCCCTGGCACAGCCTGTGTCCTCTTGTTCTGGAATACAGCTCGAGAAAATTAATTGCACATGTAATGAAGCAATATGTTAATTTAACTTGGAAAGCTTCAACATCTCCCCTCTACCCAGCATCTTGCTTCTTTTCACTGTTGCTGCTGGATTCCTTGGAATCTTGGATGTCAGTGTGTGGTCTTAATTTTGGAAGCAGGCCTGGCGTCCTTCCTAACTAAATTAATGGAAACTCTTCTCAAGAATAACATTAGCGGATACGTGGATGAGTGACTCAACACAGCATTTGTGAGAGGAGGTCATGCTGTTTTCTCAAACAAGTTGGTTGGTATGAAGACAAGTTTATTGTCTTTTTAGATTTCAGAAAAAAAAGCTTTTTTTCAGGGTTATTACTGGCCCCTTGCAGGGATCCTATGATGCTGAGGCCATGCTCACAAATTACTTACCACAGGGCTGGAAAATCAAGTGATCAGAGTGAGAAATTGGGAGTGCTGGCAAAGTTACTCTAACTGGTTACATCAATGGCAACCTGCAAATAGTAGTTCCACAAGACCAGAAGGATTCCCTGACAGATGATAATTACACTTTGACACAGCAAATAAAGTCTAAGATACCTAAATAAATACCTCCTGGATGTAAGGAGGAAGTTCTTCACCATGAGAGTGGTGAAGCCCTGGAATGGGTTGTCCGGGGAGGTGGTTGAGGCCCCATCCCTGGAGGTGTTTAAGCCCAGGCTGGATGAGGCTCTGGCCAGCCTGATCTAGTGTGGGGTGTCCCTGCCCATGGCAGGGGGGTTGGACCTAGATGATCCTTGTGGTCCCTTCCCACCCTGACTGATTCTATGATTCTATGAAATTTAGACTGGAACACAGTGGCATGAGAGATAAGATTTTAAATTAATACACAGAAATGGTGGACTTGAAGGTTGGAAAATTTCAATGCAGTATATGGAGGCCCATAAAAAGTGGTGTTGATGGGATAAACAAGGATTTATTGTTCTTTGTGGGGAACAATACCTTTTGTAAGGGGTGGAACTATGAAACTGGGAGGCAACCTGTTTGAACACACAAAAGGAAGCAGTTAATAATGAAATGAGTCCAGAGAAGGGCAACGAAGTTGGTGAGGGGTTTGGAACACAGCCCTATGAGGAAAGACTGAGGGAGCTGGGGTTGCTTAGCCTGGAGAAGAGGAGACTCAGGGGTGACCGTATTGCTCTCTACAACTACTTGAAGGGAAGTTGTAGACAGGCAGATGTTGGTCTCTTCTCCCAGGCAGCCAGCACCAGAACAAGAGGACACAGTCTCAGGCTGCACCAGGGGAGGTTTAGGTTGGATGTTAGGAAGAAGTTCTATATAGAGAGAGTGATTGCCCATTGGAATGGGCTGCCTGGGGAGGTGGTGGAGTCACCATCATTGGAGGTTTTCAGGAGGAGACTTGATGGGGTTCTTGGTGCCATAGGTTAGTTGTTTAGGTGGGTTGGATTGGTTGATGGGTTGGACACGATGATCTTGAAGGTCTCTTCCAACCTGGTTTATTCTATTCTATTCTATGTAGTTGCATGGGTGCCAGAAGGATGGTGAAAGCCAGACTTGAATGGAAAGCAAGGACATGAGCAATGGAGGGAAAATGTATCATGCTTTGTTAAATACAAAGACACCAGAGCTGGCTCTAAGATGCACAGACATACAAAACACTAGAGATTAGTACACTATGCCAGAAATACCACAGCATTGTCTTGTGTTACACATAAGAAGAGCTAGATCTGTAATAAATTGATAGTCTTGTTTCCTTTCCCATTCCTGCCAGCTGGTAATGGGGACTAAAATAAAAAATGTTAGTGTTACTGGGGGTTTGCCAGTACTTAAGTAAGAATTTCATGTTTTGGCATAGCACACTTTAATTATTAATCACTCTTGACTTCACTTCACACTTCAAATTGCTAATGATATTGGATAGGAACCTTTTCAGTGAACCTCAAATAAAGGAAAACGCTGTTTTAAAATCTGAGTCAGCTTTTCAAAGTGCTTTAAGAAACCTGCAGCTCTCATCCAAATGTTGAGTATGCTCAGAATAACGAATAGAATAGAATAGACCAGGTTGGAAAAGACCTTTGAGATCATCAAGCCCTACCTATCACCCAACACTATCTAATTAAATAAACCATGGCATCAAGCACCCCATCCAGTCTCTTCCTAAACACCTCCAGTGATGGTGACTCCACCACCTCCCTGGGCAGCACATTCCAAAGGCCAATCACTCTTTCAATGAAGAATTCCTTCCTAACATCCAACCTAAACCTCCCCTGGCGCAGCTTGAGACTGTGTCCTCTTGTTCTGGTGCTGCTTGCCTGGGAGAAGAGACCAACCCCCACCCGGCTACAACCTCCCTTCAGGTAGCTGCATATATAGTTCAAATTTGTTAAGGTACACTGTATATGCATATAGAGCTGAAAAAAATTGGATGCTTGATTGATATAGTTTCTTAAATTATATCTGGTCTTACTCCCCATGTTAAGAAATGGAAGAAGGTTTCATAGAATACATCTGCTTTGATTGGGCCTCTTCAGTGTACAATACCTTGAAGGTGACAAAAAAAAATGCCTCAATGGCTGAAAAAAAGGAAGAGAGTGAAGCTCTCATTCAAATACAGCTATGTATGGAATTTTCTCTTTTTTTCCCCACAGTAGTACAAAGCAGTGGTTCTTCTGACAACAATGAAGGAAACCTCTTGGTAATATTTTGACTTCATTTGAAGGGATGTCTTTTGCTATTTCTATGTGCTGAACTTCTATCACATAAAAAGAATCCTGCATTCATTTTCATATGGAACATTTAAATACAAACCCCATTTTTATGTAACTTTTTGTTCTGAAAGGAAAAAAAAAGCACACACAACATGTTATTCATCTTGTGTAGTCTTGCAAGAACAAGAAATCCTATTCAGGATGCTTCTTGGATTGTGGACTATTATAGGTGAGGGAACTGATGTATAGCATGACCTGAGGCTACTTCATCTCTCCTTATTTGTGGTATGCTTCTCTATTTTTGTCCTATAGTTTGACACAGGTTCTTTCCATTCAGAATATGATGGAGAGCCAGAAAAAGCAGTTGATTTCTGGAAGAGTAAGGGATGTGGCTGCCATCCTCCTACAGACAGTCCGTTAGGACATGTCTGAAACTTTCCTGCATGTCATATTGTGTGTGATGGGCTTGCAGATCACCAGTCTTCAGCTATTCCACATATTTAGCTATTTTTATATATATATATATATATATAAACACACACACATGCACACACACACATATGTGTATTTCTCCAAATCTATTTGCTAGTGAGGATGTCCTAGAAAACCAACCCCAAATGCGGTATGCGAGGGATGGGAGGAAAGTTGTAAGCATTAATTCTGACATCCTGGCTGTATTCTATTTCAGATTCCTTTGGCTGAAATATAAGCCATGTCTGAAAGCTTGGACTAGACAAAGAAAAGCTTCTTTTGGCCCACCTTCCAAAGAGTTTGGCTATAAGCCAGTTGTGGTTCTTAAACCATGTGGCCACATAAGCTCAGTCACAGAACTGTGCTAATAAGCCTGTCATCCGTAGCAGTTCTCCCTGCAGTGACACCCTAGAAACTCGTACAGTTATTCATCCTCTGATTACTTCTTTTATTCTGCTCTTCCCACCTGCCCCTGAGGCACTATTCTGTTCTCTAATGTAATCTCCTTTTGTTATTTGTGCGCACACACCTTTGCATTGTTCGATATTAAAACGCGTGCTGTTTAAATGGACTCATTCTGCATTACCCAGAGGTGATCTAGACTGCTGTGTGCTTCACATCACACTATTCTGATATGCTGGGTAATCAGTCATCTTAGTTAATCATCCACAAATCTGTTAGCAGTAGGCTGCTTTTGTTTTAGTCCAGATCACAGCTAAAGATTTCAAGTGTTAAACTGGAAAACTTTTGCTTTCTGTTCGCTAGCTTACATGCAATAAATGATGCTTTTAGTAAAGAGGAGGGAGAAAAACAGAAGCAGATTTAAGAGCAGGCTGGATGAGGCTCTGGCCAGCCTGATCTAGTGTGGGGTGTCCCTGCCCATGGCAGGGGGGTTGGAACTAGATGATCCTTGTGGTCCCTTCCAACCCTGAATGATACTATGATACTATGATTTACAAAGGAAGTTAAATGGAGCATATTTGCTCTGGAGGTTTTGGTAGACTAATGCTGTTGTACTTTAGTAGGTTTGTACATCTGGTTATCTCTTATCATCAAAACTACCCAGCTCAAGCTTAGGCTTCATGAATTTCCAGTCCATTTTCTTTACCTTGATTATGCTATTTTTGTATTATCTGCAGAACAGATCTGTAAGTTCCTGAGGTGTATGGATTTGCTCCAAGCATTGTTTGTGATACCTTCCTTCTGCCTAGGGCAACTGTGAAACTCCACCATGGTGACTGCAACTTTTCTGGCACTTGTTGTTGATAAAACTAGTAGCAGTACTGTACATGTGTGAAAAAAAAACCCCACTGTGTTTCTGTGCAGATATTTTGTTGTAGGAGTGTGTATTGTAATTGCCTAGCAATAATCTTTGCCTCTTGTGTGCCATGACTCCTGTGTAATTCCTTGAGAATGTTGTGTAGGAAACAGCTTGAATGATAACTGTATGTAATAATTCATGTGATGTGCTTTGAGAAGCACAGCATATATAGGCTTGTGAAATACTTGGCCTTATTGCATAATAAGAAACATTCACTTTAGCTTATTTTCATTTTTCTCTTAATTGTTTTTCTTTGATTTCTTGATTTTTCCTTCCTTCCTTCGTCTGGCTGGTTCAGCTACACTTTTTCCTTGTCAGTCTTAAGTTTGGCTTATCCTGTTGGTTAACTTAGCATTAGCTGCAGTTGTTCACAAGTCATAATTCTGGCCTTGAAACTGACAGTTTAAAAATGCATTCCATGTTTCTTTCTCTTTCACTAAGGAAGGTATAACTGTTGGGCTATTTCATCATCCTTAATAGCTGTATTCTGTTGTCTGAAGGCTTTGGAATAATAGCAAAAGTTGCTTCAAATAAAGCTCTGCCTGAGGTTCTCCTACTTTCATCTGCCTGCCTGCCAATGAATGTCTATGCTCTAGGCAAGTCACATAGGCTTGACTCCAAAAAAACCCAAAACCCACCATAGGAAGTGGATGAATCCAGGAGTGATTTCTCAGTACAGTTCAGTTCTCTTCTGACTCAGTAGTGAGTTGCAGCTCAAGTACTAAGCCTTAAAATTGAAAGCTCAACTGTTCAGAGATGGTGTTTGCTGTGTTGTGAGAGGATTATCAAAGGATGTCATTGCTGGTGAGCAAATCAGGTCATAGATGATTTTTCTGTAAGTAAAGCTTAGCTGTAAGAGTTTACCAGGAGCTGCTTGTGTTGTATGGAATTACAAAACATCTTCAGGGCCTTTGCAGTGGTGTTCTTGAGCACATGTCTTCCAGAAGCCTTCTGCAGTCACTCTCAGTTTCTCACGAGGAAAGGTACAAGCTACTTAGCCAGGTTTAAAGAGATGCTAATATGTGAGAAGGGCACTCAAGCTCCTAGTAAGCCCTACAGAGGTAGGATGCCTTTCTCACCAAGGTATGCTGTGGCTTTGTTAGTGCAATAGCCAGAGGAAAACATGCAGATTACTTCCTTCAGAGTAGGAAAGGGAGATTCCAAAGAGCAGGTACTCCAGGCTTTGGCTGGAGTAAGTTCATTTTTTTCCTAGTAGCCAGTACAGTGCTGTGTTTTGGATATAGGATGAGAATCATGTTGATATCAGGTAGTGATAGGACTAGGGGGAATGGAATGAAGCTGGAGGTGGGGAGATTCAGGCTAGATGTGAGGAGGAGGTTCTTCACCATGAGAGTGGTGAAACCCTGGAATGGGTTGTCCAGGGAGGTGGTCGAGGCCCCGTCCCTGGGGGTGTTTAAGAGCAGGCTGGATGAGGCTCTGTCCAGCCTGATCTAGTGTGGGGTGTCCCTGCCCATGGCAGGGGGGTTGGAACTAGATGATCCTTGTGGTCCCTTCCAACCCTGAATGAAACTATGAAACTATGAAACACCTTGATGTTGTGGTTGTTGCTAAGAAACGTTAACCCTAAGTCAAGGATTTTCCAGCTTCTCCTGCTGCCCTGCCAGTGGAGGCTGGGGGTGCACAAGAGAGATGAGACATTCATGTCTGCAGATTTGCCTTTGATGTCCCAGCACTGTCTTGTGCAGGTTCCATGGTAATGCACAGTATCAGAAAAACTGTTTTTCAGAGAGGGTGCTTCCTAAAGGCCTCTCTTAACTGAAACCTGATTAGTACTTAGCAGCTTCTTAAAGCTTTATGTATGTTACTGAACATGAAAACAAAAGGGAAATTGATTCTTTTTTTTTGCTCTTCAAGCTGGAAGAAGGAGTAACTTCTCAATTTATTGTCTTTTATCAATTACATTTTACACTGAACTGTTCCATTCATGTTTAAGAAATGCAGAATCATGGCTGACAATGCAGTGCATCAGAGCCACTATTGAAAATGCTGTTGGTGGAAGAGATACACCTTAGGATGTTGTGTTATAATGTGGGGATCAGTTGCAGCTGTGAATTACTAATTGCCCCCTTGCAAGCTTAGACTCCCAATTTTCTATTGGATTAATTGAAGCTGGATTTTGAGTTGTTGATTTATTTAAATTAACTAAACCTAACTGAAAAGCCTTCTGCTGGCAAGTAAATCACCAGCTCTTCGTGTATTTCAGGTAACATTCAAGGAGCAACAATAGTGGATGCCCTTGATACACTGTACATCATGGAAATGAAAGAGGAATTCAAGGAAGCCAAGGAGTGGGTTGAGAAAAACTTGGATTTCAATGTGGTAAGTAGCATTGCTGGTGAATATTTAATGCTCTGGTTAGTGTCCAGCAGCCAGTTGAGGACTGAGGTCTTAATACTGAAGGCATGATGCAATGCTTCAGAATTTGGATCATCAATAAATAAAGAAGGAATCAGTAACACAGACTTACTGCTCTGCCTCCACACGACTTTTCAGAGTGAGAGACTTAGGTAGATGAGCTGAACTGAAGGAAAGAGAAGGGAATAGGGTATTTACCATTGTGAACAGCAAACTTCTCAGATCTTTTGGATCGAAGAATCAGGACATGTCAAGCATTAATTTTTTTTGGTTATATAAACACTACAGTTTTGCTTTTTGAAATGCTCCACAAATTAGATTTGCATTCAGAGGAAGCTGCATGCAATCTACACCAGTTAAGTTCCCTTGTGTATTCTAGCAAAGCTGAGTCCTGTGAGTTAGGCTGAACTGTTGGCACAAACTGAGCTGTTTTATTCCTGTGAGGCACCAGGCTATGTACAAATCATCCTATTAACTGGTAAATATGCAGCTGAGGGCGAAGTTCATTATTAAAGATTTTATACTAGAAAGGCCCTGAACAAGCAAAAACCCTTGTGAAACTTCATTTAAATTGAGAAGTCCTAGGTTTGGTATCTATTTTTTTCCCCCCTTTTTTTCTTTTTCCTTTTGTAGGCTGGAATATTTATTGTAATTGCTGTGTACAGAGAGTACCTCTGCTGATCGATGTAGTAAAGTAGGAAAGCATTGTAGGCACAATACACTGAGCACTTAATAGCTCTTGTAGCTGATGTGTGTAATGGTAGAAACACTTGCTGAAAACAAACTGCTCTTTCTCTAATATGTTTTGCAAAAGTCAGGATTAATTAGGTTCTTTTACAGGCTTCAGAATTAATTACCATTTTAAGGAGGAGTTAGTAAGAGTGGGATATTATATCATTTATATAAGCAGCAATTTAGTGTGCATTTATGTTTACATTAATAATGTAAATGCAGGATATTAATCTGTGCTGCTGAGTAGTGTCAGCTGTCTGAATCACATGATGACTTTATCTCATGTGTAAAGAATCACAGAAAGTCAGGGGTTGGAAGAGACTTTCGGAGGTGATTGAGTCCAACCCCCCTGCCAAAGCAGGATCACCTAGGGCAGGTCATGCAGGAATGCATCCAGGCAGGTTTTGAGAGTCTCCAGAGAAGGCAACTCCACAATCTCTCTGGGCAGCATGTTGCAGGGCTCTGTCACCCTCCCCATAAAGAAGTGTCTCCTCATGATCAGGTGGAACTTCCTGTGTTCCAGCTTATACTCATTGTTCATTGCCTGGCACCTTCATCTTGACAGCCACTCCTCAGGTATCTGTAGACATTAATAAGATTCCCTCTCAGCCTTCTCTTCTCAAGACTAAACAGCCCCAGTGCTATTTCTTCTGAGTTGTATAAAATGTGTTTCTGTTTGATGTTCCTGGTCATTTCCTGGGCAGCACCTGCTTAATCAGCTTTTGAGGATGAGGTTTGTCCTTTATTTGTATAACTAGGACTAGTTTTTCTCTCAATTTCATCTTAGAACTATGATTTTTAAATTGTACATTTTCTTTAAGGTGTTATTTACAAAAATAGCTGTGGCTGCATTCTGCAGGGGAATCTTTTCTTCTTGTGTTCTATGTCAGTGCAGGCCGTTTTTGTTATAGCTGGAGCTGCCAGCTCTGTGATTTTATAACTGACATATCCACACTGCAATGCTCAGAGTGCTTTTTCCACTTGCAGCTGCTGAAATTCCCTGTACTTGATACCTTGCTGAAGTTCCAGCCAAACTGAGTAGTCCTCCAGGAATTAAGTTGCCTTTTCTAATTCTGTCAATATTTTAAGAGATTTGGACGTAGTTGTACCTTTGGAAACAGTTGACATTTGCAGTGGTTAAATCTGTGGTCTCATGAATGTGTGCTCTGTTTTCCATTAAATGACTTCACCTCTGTGAGGTATCTTTGCTCTGCTGTTAATATAGCTGAAGATTTGGTCTGACCTTCCCTTTTCTCAGTGCTCATATACAGCCCTGTCCAAGGCTGCATGAGGCCAAGGTGTGTATCAACACACTGCAAGAGAGGAAAAGGGATGCAGTCTTTGCCAGGATCACTGGGGAGCTTGGCTGTTTCCTAGTTACAGCTACACACTGCTGCATGCTTCTCTGGTTTTATGTTCTCATTATTTGCTTTAGAACCTACACACACAGAGCATTCATAGCTTTCTGAAAGCGTTTCTGTACCACCACCCAACTTCTGCTTCATGCTGGGGAGGAAAAAACTATCAGTCTCTGCGGTGCAAGAGGTGGATCCATACTTGGGAAGAGAGATTGAAAGAGTGATCTTAATGAAAATGAAGAGAAAATGAAGGAGTAGGTACAGGAGCTGTGCCACGTGGCACAGCAGTGAAGGGCTGGGAGTTGTTAAATACTGGAATTGATGGTGCTTAGTGTCTACACTGAGACACACCCCACATTTTCCAGTATGAGGGACTAACAGATTCATTCCCCTCTTCTTGAGCCCTCCTAAACTCCTTCCCTGAAAGGCACAGTCTTTCCCATACTGTGCACTGGGAACAGTCATAGAATCACAGAATTGTCAGGGTTGGAAGGGACCTCAAGGGTCATGTAGTTCCAACCCCCTTGCCATGGGCAGGGACACCTCACACTACATCAGGTTGCTCACAGCCACATCCAACCTGGCCTTAAAAACTTCCGGGGATGAGGCTTCCACAACCTCCCTGGGCCACCTGTTCTAAGTGTCTCACCACTCTCATGGTGAAAAACTTCTTCTGACATCCAATCTGAATCTACCTACTTCTAATTTTTCTCCATTCCCCCCAGTCCTATCACTAGCTGACATCCTAAAAAGTCCTTCACCAGCTTTCTTGTAAGCCCCTTTAAGATACTGGAAGACCAGCAAAAGATCTCCTCGGAGCCTTCTCTTCTTCAGACTGAATAGCCCCAACTCTCTCAGCCTGTCTCCATAGTCCTTTGCCTACATGGTGTCTTATAGCATGCCTGGACTTGGGCTGGAACAACAGGGGCTCAAACTAGACCAGAGGGTGCTAACAGTGAAAAGGTCTGTAGGACAGTGCTTGAATTTGTAGCCTGACCTCACTGAGCAACCATCTGGTACGAGTGTAGGCAGGCAGGACCAGAATGGAACAAGGCACAGAGCAGGAACCCACGAGCTTGCTGGAGGAAGAGGAAAATGGTTTGTTCTACCAAAAGATATCTCAAAAGTTAATTTGGATTCCAGGCAAGTGCTAAGATTTATTGCTGTTCTCAACCTTTGTGCTTTAACAAGGGGGATATTATTTATTAGTGATCATAATTACAAGTCCCTCTCATTTCACTTGATATGTGGGCCCTTTGTGCCCCTGGTTTAGTCTGGAATTTTATACACTTCATCATTGTTCAGTGTGGAGTCCCTGGCTGCCATCTGCACTGTGCTGCTTCTGCAAATAGGATAAGCCAAGGTAATCATGCATTGTGTTATCAGATTAAATAGAGTATTAGCTAAGGTAATTATGCATTGTGATTATGATATCTTCTGTTGTATTTAACCCTTGCCATCTCTTTACCTCAACCTTGAGTTCTGCGTGTTACTATTCCCCTCACTTCTGTGTCGGGGGAGCAGGCAGGGTAAGCCTTGTGCCAAACCATTCCAGTTGGCATAGCAGAAATCTGCTGCTTTAGGGACAGGTTTGCTTTTCTTACAGATTTCTTCTTCACCTGAACTTTCCATGTAGAGACAAATGGGATCTTTTTTTGACATGAAACTATAAAACTTCCTTAATTGTTTTGCAAATTGCTGTGCTTTCTGAGAGCACGACTCGCCTGGTATAGTGAGTTTAAGCAGAGCTATGTATTAAGTATGCAGCTTTCGGAGTCTATCTTAATGAAATGCCTGTCCATTCTGTTAGTTGCATCTGCTTCACTGGCTCATCTAAAGATTTTAGTAAGAGAGGAGAGTTTTGAACAAAGGTTCAGACGTGTGCAAGTGAAGTATTGGAAACCTGATAGCCACTTAAACAATGGCTAGCATCAGAAAATGCCTGAAAGATCACCACTTCAGCAAACATTCCGAATTACAGTGCAGTTAATCTCTGTGGTTTGGCAGTAATTCACATTACTACCAAGTCTTTTTTTTTTTGCCTGCAACTGATTTCCAGAAGCAGATGTCAGTGCGCACAGACTGAGCTTTTCTCAAAGGGTGTTTGCATTCCTTGAGCAGCAGCAGTGGTTTGTGAGTTAAGTGGCCATATTAAATCCAGAAGGGCAAAATATAAGGTTTCAGAGACAAAATATTCAGCTCATATTTCACTCAGTTTACTTTGAGCAATTCAAAATCAAAAAGTAATTTAATTCAGTCCTTACAGGAAACACAAATGTCAGGAATATCTGATTAACCCATTTCCTTCTCTAATACCTACCTCTTTATAGCTTCAACTTTCCCACATCAAAGAAAAGTTCTTGGCGTGTGCCGAGGCTCAGGGCTGAAATGGAAAGAACCTGAACTTCTCAAGAAGGTTCTGAAGTAAAATACTATTTATAGGAGTTTCAGCTAGCTCAACCTCCAGGAAAGAGAAGCTGCTCCTATCACTCCTTTCATCAACCTTTCCTCAGACAGATCAGATCAGCCTTTCTTAAGTTAGATTAGTTCTCTGCAAGCTGTTTTATACATTGGATTTAGTTAGGGTGGACTATTTAATTTAGAGTTCTTACACAGGCTTGCAGTCTTAACATGTGACTCCAGGTCTAAGCTTTCAACAGGCAGATGTGTGTGGTGGCTTTACATTGTCTGTCCCTTTGAACTATGCCCATGTGTGTAAAAAACCTACACAGGCACACACATGTACATTGTATGAATTGTCTGTGAATCAGAACAATTCTGTGAATGTAATTATAGCCTCATTTTTTTAGATCAGGAGGTGCAGAATAGATTTTAGAGAGAAGTTAAATGGCTGAGGGTAAGTGAGCTTCTGTAGCAAGTGCATCTGGGTCGAGGCAATCCCAGGCACAAATCCAGGCTGGGCAGTGACTGGCTGGAAAGTAGCCCTGAGGAGAGAGACTTGGGGGTGCTGGTGGACAAAAAGCTCAACATGAGCTCTCAGTGTGCACTTGCAGCCCGCAAAGCCAATCAGATCCTGGGCTGCATCAGGAGAAGTGTGGCCAGCAGGTCGAGGGAGGTGATCCTCCCCCTCTACTCAGCCCTGGTGAGACCCCACCTGGAGTACTGTGTCCAGTTCTGGAGCCCCTATTACAAGAGGGATGTGGAGGTGCTGGAGCGTGTCCAGAGAAGGGCCACAAGGATGATCAGAGGGCTGGAGCACCTCTCCTATGAGGACAGACTGAAGGAGTTGGGGCTGTCCAGTCTGCAGAAGAGAAGGCTCCGAGGTGACCTAATTGTGGCCTTCCAGTATCTGAAGGGGGCTACAGGAAGGCTGGGGAAGGACTTCTCAGGATGTCAGGTAGTGATAGGACTAGGGGGAATGGAATGAAGCTGGAGGTGGGGAGATTCAGGCTAGATGTGAGGAGGAGGTTCTTCCCCATGAGAGTGGTGAGACCCTGGAATGGGTTGTCCAGGGAGGTGGTCAAGGCCCCGTCCCTGGAGGTGTTTAAGCCCAGGCTGGATGAGGCTCTGGGCAGCCTGATCTAGTGTGGGGTGTCCCTGCCCATGGCAGGGGGGTTGGAACTAGATGATCCTTGTGGTCCCTTCCAACCCTGAATGAAACTATGAAACTATGAAACTATAAGTCTGAGAGTGGTTTTGTACAGTTTTTTACAACTGTTGAAACTCTGAAAAGCTCTCTGCAGTGTATCCAGATACTTTTCCTTGCCTTGGAAACTGCAAGCATGAAGTAATATTTGTACTAAGTAACCCAGTGCTCTCTTCTTCTGCAAAAGCATTTCACTAGAATTTAAAATCCATATAAAACAGGGAGCAACCTCTTCCCTCCTACACAAAATGACATCTGAATGTTTAAATTGTGAAAGTACAAAAAACTAGCTGAATGGGTAAAGCCTGCAAACTCTTTGGAAGAAAACCCTGCAGCTCCACCATGCATCGATTTACATTAAGTATGGTATAGCCATAGTGTATGGCAGCAAATAGCAGATGGAAAAATAACTCAATAAAAGCTAGAGTAATCCAGAACTCATGAAAGTCAAGCACGTTATTTAGGTGCCCAAAACTTTATAAGGTTGTTGAGTACTGTTTTTCTACAGAAAGAGGGGAAAAAAATGTAAAAGGTAGCATTACATTAGAACAGCAAAAATTATCAAGCTGCAGTACATCGTCTTTTCAAGTGAATGCCTCTTTGAGTGGGTTGAATGTTGTGTTTTGGGCTAAGATGGGAATCGATTTGGTAATGAACATGAGAAAGCAGTGATCATGAGACTTAAAATTCAAAGCTAAATGAAAAATCTAAGAAGACAGAGAAGAATGTCCTTTGAGGTTTGAGATAGTGGCTAGATCTCATCACAGCAATCCTGGTCTCTATCACTGTAAAGCCCAGGCCCTGGGGAGGGCTGTCACTGTGATAGTGAGTGAAAGATTACCTGCTTCCTAGTGGATAGAGGTCATTTCTATCATCAGCATGTGATTGCCTCACTCTAATGTTACATCCCATTTTCCAATAACCTGCATTTGGACTGAAGTAGGAAAACTCTTGATGTGACTCTCTGATCAAGAGCTTCACGTGGTGTCTGAGAGGAGATGGTGTGGGGTGAGGTAGTGTGGGATGTGATCCAGGAGCAGTTTTTTGTGTGTGAGCACTTAAGTACTTCCTTGCAGATGATTTAAATAAGTGGATTTATAGAATGCCTTATGTCCAAGGGGGAGAGATTAAAAGTTATACAGGATAAGGATAACGGAGAGAATATTTTGTTAATGCGAGGAAGGTGAAGAAATACTTTAAACCGCTGTGAAGTTCACTTAGTTTCATAGTTTCATTCAGGGTTGGAAGGGACCACAAGGATCATCTACTTCCAACCCCCCTGCCATGGGCAGGGACACCCCACACTAGAGCAGGCTGGACAGAGCCTCATCCAGCCTGGGCTTAAACACCTCCAGGGATGGGGCCTCAACCACCTCCCCGGACAACACATTCCAGGGTCTCACCACTCTCATGGTGAAGAACCTCCTCCTCACATTCAGCCTGAATCTCCTCACCTCCAGCTTCATTCCATTCCCCCTAGTCCTATCACTACCTGACATCCTGAGAAGTCCTTCCCCAGCCTTCCTGTAGGCTCCCTTCAGATACTGGAAGGCCACAATGAGGTCACCTTGGAGCCTTCTCTTCTCCAGACTGAACAGCCCCAACTCCTTCAGTCTGTCCTCATAGGAGAGGTGCTCCAGCCCTCTGATCATCCTTGTTGCCCTTCTCTGGACACATTCCAGCACCCCCACATCCCTCTTGTAATAGGGGCTCCAGAACTGGACGCGGTACTCCAGGTGGGGTCTCACCAGGGCTGAGTAGAGGGGGAGGATCACCTCCCTCGACCTGCTGGCCACACTTCTCCTGATGCAGCCCAGGATCTGATTGGCTTTGTGGGCTGCAAGTGCACATTGAGAGCTCATGTTGAGCTTTTTGTCCACCAGCACCCCCAAGTCTCTCTCCTCAGGGCTACTTTCCAGCCAGTCACTGCCCAGCCTGTATTTGTGCCTGGGATTATGTTGACTGTCCCTCCATCTTTTGTGGTTTGCTATTTGCAGCTGTATTTGAACCCCTGCATGCATGTGAAATAAAATCCAAGAACAAACAAAGTGTCAGGGAATAAAACAGTTTCTTTCTTTCAACAGAACGCAGAAATTTCCGTATTTGAAGTGAATATTCGTTTTGTGGGTGGACTGCTTTCAGCTTACTATCTTTCAGGAGAAGAGGTAAGACATTTCCCTGTGGTTTATCTGAAATATCATCTAGATAAGTAGTTCACTTAGTAATTTTGTTGGGCCACATTCAATTTGTTTAAAACTCCAGAGCCCTTTTGGACGCTGTCCTTTGCAACCTGCTCTCAGTAAACCTGCTCTGGCAGTGAGGTTGGGCTAGGTGATCTCCAGAGGTCCCTCCCAACCCCTACCCTGCTGTTTGATTTGAAAATGGCTGTCAGCTTTCCAAATTCTGACTAAAGCTTTGGTTTGAACCTGGCACTTTAATTCTATAGTATGCATGTTGCTTTATGTTAAAACTAATCACTGTGAAGGCTGTCTCAGCAGGTGCTGTTGGGTCATGTACCTGACAAAGCAGTTACAAAGAGACGATGTTTCTCTGCCATATCTAAGTCTTAAGGAGACTTACCTGTTTATTTCCTCTGGAACTGTCCTGCATGTAGGTGGCATTGAAAAGAGATAAATGTTTTAAATTATGCTCCCCTTTTTTTTTGTATTTTAACTCTCTTAGAATATTCTGGGGGGGAAAAAATTGCACTTACACCCATTTCAAATTCATACATAATAATAATGAAGGAAAATGGAGAGGTGCTTGGTAACTGACTTCTTGATCTTAAGTATTGTGTTACTTAATGTTTCATCTCTTGACTCCTGAAGGAAGCCACTTGTCCTCCTACAGTAACTCAGCAACCAGAAATAAGCATACCTAAGGGTGTCTAGAGTTGAAAGCTCTTCCTTCTGTGATTAAATAGTTGTATCTTTCACTGCAGATCTACTCAGTGCAAACAGGAATGAACTTTTCCAGTATAACCTATTGCTATGTTTTAATTAACTGGTTCTGACAGAAGCAGAGGATGCTTCTTGGCAGACAATGAGCTGATAGAGGACTGCACGTGAGCCTTTGCATCAGGCAGCACTTGTCTGCCAAGAAATGCCTGAACCATTTGTCATCAGTGCTGTTTATTTCATATGTATGTTGATGGTTTATATCTTGTGTTTGTTAATGTGCAGTCTCACTTTCAATCAGTGCATACAGGATCTCTTAAGTAACACCTAGACATTGCCTCTCAACCATTCCTTGATCTCCAGAGAGGTAGTTTTACCACCATATCTTGGGCAAGTTTCATAACAACACTGGTGCTCAAATAAAACTCTTGCACAAATGAAATGAGGAATCGTTGAAAATGAAGTGTTTCACAGAGTGGATACTTAAGTGGAAATCTTTGTGGTGGCATACTGGTGGTACTGGGTGCTAGTGTCCACTCTATAAGTGGACAGACTCATTAATGAAATTCAAATGAGCTTCTAAATGTAAGATGGCATGTGTGATTCAGGAGAGTCCCAGCTCTCACAGGCTGGGAAAGATGCTGTCCATGCCTGCCACTGCTTTTCATATTCTTCAGAACACCTCTGCTGTCTGAGACAGGATGGTGTTCCTCAACTGTCCACTGTCCTACTGGCTTAACAGTGTGCAGCTCAGCACATTAACAGATATGGGGAAACTTCCCAATTTGTCTCCTAAATTTAAGACACTGAAGCAATAACCTACTGCTGGCTATGGGAAGATCAGGATGCAGCCCTTCTGAGGGCAAAACCAGCTGTGCAGCAGTGTGAGATTTCCCATGATGTATGGGTCTGTCCTTCACTGGTGCTGCTGGCAGCTGTGGAAGGCACTGAAGGCCCCAGAGGCTGGCTACCACCATGGGAACCCATCTGTAATCCTCCAGTGGTCCATTATATTTGTGGGCATTCCTAAGGAGGTGGAACAACCTGTATGCAGGCTGTTTGGAGGATTAAGCTCTCTCAGCTAAAAGCTCCTTTTATTCCTTATCAGATTAACTCATATTTGCTGTGCTCACTTATCAATATCCTAATTAAAGCAAGCTATGTTTCAGTAAAAGGAGTGACGGAAATAATTATTGTTTGTAAGTCTGAATTACATTTCCATGGGTAATGATCCAAAGCCCTAACACATTGTATGTTCTATAATCATTTGTAAGTCTAACTAATCATGATTAAAGAACATCCTATCACACTGAGTAGTTGCTAAATCATCCTGCTCACATAACAGTTCATTTAGATAAAGGCAACAATGTGAATAATTCTGAAAGTGAAGCACTTGAATACTTTGCCTCTTGATAACTGCCGTGCTCACTTGCAAATGGAGCTGAGATGCATTCTATTACACTTCCTACCATTTTTGCCTTACTGGAATTAATATCAAATATTTTAAAGTGCTAGAAGAGTGTCAAAGGCACTTATAAAAAAAGATATATTTTTATGGCTGCTATTCGAATCCAGGATTAGAAAGACTTCTAGTCAGTGACAGGATGAGAGGGAATGGATCCAAGCTTGAGAAGGGCAGATTTAGAGTGGAGATTTGGAAGAAGCTCTTTCCAGTGAGGGTGGTGAGACACTGGAACAGGTTGCCTAGGGAGGTTGTGGATGCTGCCTCCCTGGAGGTGTTCAAGGCCAGGTTGGATGAGGCCTTAAGCAGCCTGGTTTTAGTGGAAGGTGTCCCTGTCACAGTATCACAGTATCTCTAAGGTTGGAAGAGACCTCAAAGATCAAGTCCCACCTGTCACCACAGCCCTCATGACTACTAATCCATGGCACCAAGTGCCACATCTAATCCCCTCTTCAACACCTCCAGGGATGGTGACTCCACCACCTCCCTGAGCAGCACATTCCATTGGCTAACAACTCTCTCTGTGTAGAACTTCCTCCTAACCTCCAGCCTAAACTTCCCCTGGTGCAGAGAGAGTGATTGCCCATTGGAATGTGCTGCCCGAGGAGGTGGTGGATTCACCATCACTGGAGGTGTTCAGGAGGAGACTTGACAGGGTGCTTGGTTGCATGGTTTAGTTGATTAGGTAGTGTTGGATGATAGGTTGGACATGATGATCTTGAAGGTCTCTTCCAACCTGGTCTGGTCTATTCTATTCTAATCATTGCCCACTTCAAACAGCTATCCATCAGTGATGGTAGTGCTGCCATTTAATGAGGAGCAGATATGAAATAGTGATGCAAATGCTGTTGATCTAGAGTTTCCTTTGCCAAAATGACTACAAAACATTGCTGACTTCACACAGTATCACAGTATCACTAAGGTTGAAAGTTCATCGAGTCCAACCTGTCACCACAGACCTCATGCAAAGATACTCTACAGAATTTAACTGTAGCTTTTTTTAGCTTTATCTCCTTATCTTGTAGATACCTCCCTTCATAGAGAATGTTAAAATTCCAGAAGTACAAAAAAAATAATCTAATTCATCATTTAGCAATCTTGAATAGTAGGAGGATGAAGTTTGTGACCTGTACAGAGGTACTGGCCTATTTCTGCAAAGTGAGGAAAGTAAGTTCCAGTTCGGATGCCTTGAGGATCTTATCTCACCGGTGTGAGAATTGACCATGTGTTTTATCTCCCACTTCCTTTCACTTAGCTTGACACTAATTAACAAGAGGACTTTTCCCTTTATGTTTGGGAAGCTTGATTTCTAATGCTGTTTGAAACTCCAGCCATACTAGATCAGCTTGATCACTTCTGTGTGAATGCCACTTAGCTCCTCTTTAAGCAGCTTCATAGACCGGCAGTAGAATTCTCTGTTTGGCAGCAACTAGATGACTGCAATTGCCTGTAGTTTTCTGCAGCCCTGTTTTCAGATTTGGGTTCCATTTGCCACCTACCATCCATCTGCTGCCACTTTGAGTGATGCATCAGTACTTCAGCGGTGTCATGTTTTAGTTCATTTAGAGCTCTGAAATTATCTTGATGATTTGCTTCATTTTTGTCAATTTTCTTTTCTTTTAACTTCCATATTTCATGAATCCTGGAGTCATTAAGCTTGGGAGGAACCTCAGGAGGTCATCTAGTCTGCCTTCTCTTAGTGGCATAGGGCATTAGAATAGAATAGCATTAACCAGGTTGGAAGAGACCTTCGAGATCATCGAGTCCAACCTATCACCCAACACCATCTAATCAACTAAACCATGGCACCAAGCACCCCATCCAGTCTCTTCCTGAACACCTCCTCTGATGGTGACTCCACCACCTCCCTGGGCTTGTCCTTTTAAGAATCTCCTTGCATGGGAACTTCCTAGGCTCTTGAAGACTGAACATTTGGGCAAATTACTTCATCTAGAATGGGTTTGTTTTATGCACTCACTGTGCTCTTTTACACAGACATCTCTTCATTGCTCAGTGTTTCTGTTTGGTTTTAGTTTTGAAAACTTGTTCTTCAAAAACTTCATTTAGTCTGACTTAATAGTTTTTCATTTTACTTGTCAGACATTACCTGAATCAGACTTAGTACACTTCTGATTACCTTCTTTAAAGTCTACAGAAGAGCCTTTCAGTTTGAGAAACTTGTGAGTCTGAACCTCATCTTTTCTTGTTCAAGTAATCTCCATCTGGGTGCTGATTTCTGAGTTTCTAAGTTCCTTTCTACATTTCAGGTAGTCTTCTTGATTCTCTTTCCAAAATTAAATATTACCAAAGTGAACTTCATGTTTACAACAGCATGTTGAATTTGGGCACGTGGTCTCTATTAGACAGTTCTTGACTCCGTTTGACATCTACCTACCTTTTCTCTTACAGATGCTGGGTCTCTGCACAAAGCTGTCATTACAGTGTACAGAAGTATGGTTTATATCTGCTCTGATGTAGCACTTAACAGGCTGCTCAGGGACAGGGAAGGATTTGAAATCTCTTTCCCACAATCTTGGTCTGTAATCACCATTAGTATTTCTGTCTCTTCATCAGCTTCAATAAATCTAACACTATTCTCTTTCTGTACTAGCTGCATCAAAATGCACTGTAGAATCCCTATGGATTCACTTTCTGGAGATAACCTTGACTCCTAGGATTCTTTGATGTAGACTGTTCTGCTATTGCAAGCAGACTGCCCTTCAGTCTTCTATTTCTGTCTCTTAAGTTCCTGCAGCGCAATTATACTGTCGCTGTTGATGAAACCCATTTCTGTTAAATAGGTTCCTTATACTCCAAAAGCTTCCATGTTGCTAATATTTCTCTCCCACTTCTCCCTGTACGACTTGCTGAGTGCTCTCTGCAGCTCTGCCCCACAAGCTGAGCCCACACATCACTCTGAGGAAATGTCAAAGAACAGGAACAGAGATGTTAATTTCCAGCTTTACATTTCATTCAAATTTTGTTTCTTGGTTTTCTTTCCCTTCCCTCCCTGCTGTGAAGTTCACTTACATACCACAACTAGGAACTCTTACTCAACTCTTACTAACTGAAGCTTTGTGGAACCTCTGCCACATTGTGTGCATCAGAGCTATGCAGTCAGCTGCCAACACCAACCGCTTTTATGCTTGGTGCTAAATACCACAGGCTACCCTGCTAACATAAAGTAAAAATAGTGGCAATTTACATTAATTCAGTGAATTGCTGTCTGCTGGAGCTCATCAGTGGGTGGGTTTCTCTTTCAGCTGTCTGTCATCAGCCTGAGTATCCACAGCAGGAGGACAGAGCAGCTATAGTGGTAGTCTGTTGCAACTGCTATAACTAAGCCTGCTGTGAAAACAGGAGGCAGATCCTTGGTTTTGTTGGAGAAACATATGTTTAGGACTTGGACCTCTCCATAACCACAGTCTTCACTTTCAGTGGTTTCCCTTTTGCATAACTGAAGGGAGTCTATTTGTTTGGGAAGTTTTGCCAAAGCAACAAAATGGGGTTTGTCCCATGGCAAACTTATTTAGCACAGGGATGACTTCAGAAATAACTAAACCAAAGAGCTTTATGGTTCATTTCATTTTTAACAGAAATCCTTGCTCACCTCCAAGGTACTGAAGTTAGAAAAGAAAATGGATGATAATGAGAGCAAAGTAATACCTGATTGTATTGGCAACAGCTGCTGTGCTTGACATGAGCTATATTATTAAGTAGATTTCAAACAGCTGAGAGGGAGCCTTTTTGTTTGTTCTGAGGATTTGGCTCTTAACCAGCTCCTGCAGTTTGACTTAATTGTGGTTCTGCAGAACAGTTGGAGAGGTTATATCTACCAGAAAGCCTGGGGTGGGTGCTTTGCTTTTGAACAGCAGCTCTAGAAAGACCCAAAAGAAGAGTTCTTTGTGTCTGGGTTAATGTACTGCACAGAAGAAATCACCTGCTGTAAACACGGTCACCGTGTGCCTGCAGAGAAGGTCAGTTTCCAAGGCATTTGTCTCTTTTATTTATCTCAGTGTTTTAGTTCTGTAATTTTGCAGTACCTAATGCAAGAGTAAAAGGAGAGCAAAACCATATTGCTTCAACTGTTGGTTGGGTTGTTTTGCTCTGCAGCTCTAGTAAAAAGCGTGCAGCCTGTGGTTCAATACAGGGTGCTGTGGAGTCATTTGCAAACAGCGTTGAGGTCTTTAGAAATGTACTGTCCTATGTCTAAAGAAAAATCTTTCTATATATACATCTTGCAGTTGAGGATTTGACTTATTTTTGCAGATGAAAGCAACACATAAATATCTCAGTGCTGACCCTGGGAATAGATCAGCAGTAATTTATGCTTCCTTAATTCAAGGCTATATAAAATACTTAGAGAAGTATATTTTCCTTGGTGGGTGTACTATAAAAGTTCACTTAGGTGATAAGTCATAAATATTAGTAAATCATTGCAGTGATATTTTTATTCTACCCCCAGAAAACCATGAAAGGTTCAGGTGACAGTAGTGTATGCCTGCATTTTGCTCTGGGCATAGAATAACTCTTCATTTCTTCATCTTTCACAATGTATAGCTAGTTTATTTAAGATTGCTTTGTGTCCTTTGTCACCATGGACTCAGTCTGATCCAAAGGTTATTTTTCATCGAGTTGAGACTTAGGAAGGTGATGTGTCCTCTCCTTACTAGCTGAGAGAAGATGAAAGCAGTAATCATGGTTTTTTGTTCCACTTTCAACTAAGGCATTCCATCAGATTCCCAAATCTGACTTTAGCAAATAATCCTTCTGCTTATGGATCTTTTTGCAAACAATTCATTTCTGTTGAAGGCTATGGAAGCATAAATTAATTCTCAGTATTTCAAGTAGAGAATGGGTGATGAGAAACGTGATGAAGCTGGGAAAGCTCCTCATCCACTTTGCTGCTTGAAGGTTCAGATTATAGAGGTTCTTTACACAACACCGCTTTGTGCCCCATGCAAGTCCTGCTGCTTGAAGCTAACTGATAATAATTGAGAGAATTGAATGCCTGGAATCAGAAGCAGACACCATTGCTGTTCTGCATGCCTGTCATGCCTCCAGCAAGAGGTACAGATAATGGCATCTTTGCCGCCAGAGGAAAGGGATAATTCTTTTAGTCTCTTTAGGATTTAGCAATACATCTTGTTCAGCAGATCAAACCTGCAACACATCTAAACAAGGAGGTTCACTGGCTTTAAGTTTGCATGAACTCCTCTAATCAATTGCTGGAGAGCACTAAGTGGTCTGTGGCTTGGGGGGGGTTTGTCTGTGTGTTTTTCTGTTTGTTTGTGGTGGTGGTGTGCGTTTGTTTTGGCAGGGTCTGTTGTCTGTGGTTTTCAAACAACCAAAATGTGAAAGATTTTAAAGGGGAGATAAGGAGGGAGGTTTTTTCCTAGGTCTTTGGAATCCCCATGCTATTTGTTTGTAAAAATGCAACAGTTGAATAATGTTGATAAATGTTGTGTAATGAGTGCAGTTCCTGTCTCTCCTGTGCCAAAAGCTTGCCTCTGCCATACGCAGCCTGTTATTTGCATGTGCACATGATTGAGAAGGCATTTGGAAAAGATGTTCACATGAAAAATCCTGTCCCACTTCCAGCACAAGGGATGCCAAGCGGAATTTGTGGTTTTGGCAGGTGATTGCCCCTGAAACAGAGCTGTCATGAAGCTTGTGAAAGACAAAGCTTTTATTTCCTCCTCTCAATGAATGTAAGGGCTCATTTTGCATAGGGTGAAGAGCAACAAAATGGGCAAACGGTAAACTTTGAGCCAAAGGCTGAGAAGAGGATGAACAAAATCACTTCTAGGAAGCTTTGAAAAGGGGAAAAGAGGAGCAGTATGTAGTGCTAGTGTTTCATAGAAATCTTGATTGCTTTCCTCAATGAAAAAGTAGTTTAGGATGTATTTAAACAGCAGATTCTGTTTCTTGACTTACTGTTTACCTTGCAAGTCTTTTGTTAGTAAATGCTATACTTCTGTATTTCTACAGGTGCTAGCTGGCCAGGGATCTGAGTGTTTATTTTTCCTGTGTAAGTGTGAGATAAAAGAGAGGTTAAGAGGTGGTAAGATATTCTGAAGTACTTGGATTTTGATATGTTCAGCTCTAATATTCTTGAAGGGGCCTATAAAAAAGATGAGGACAGTCTTTTTATCAGGATTTAGTGTGAGAGGACAAGGGGTAATTGTTTTAAACTAAGAGGGGAGATTTAGAGTATCTATAGTCTAAATATACAGTTTCTTCTGCAAGGAAGACTTTCTCTGTAACAAGGGTGGTGAAACACTGACACAGGTTGCCCAGAGAGGTGGCAGAAACTGCACAGGGCTCTGAGCATCCAGATCTAGCTGAAGTTGTTCCTGCTCACTGCAGAGTTGGATGAGATGATGGTTAAAGGTTCCTTCGAACCCAAACCATTGTATAATTCTAGGATTCTTCACTCAGCACCTTACATTGCTTACATTAACCTGCTTGACCTTGATAAAGCCTTCAACTAGTAGTTAATTAAGACAGCACAGTATGAGAGGGCTCTTGTCGTTCAGCCACATAAAGGCTCAGACCCAGCCTTATGTCAACTGACAAAACTGTAAAGCAAACAAGGAGGATAATTCCAGCAGCAGTGTTGGTGGAACAGAGCCCTTTAAGAGAAAGCAGTCTTCCTCCTGACATCAAGGACCAGTTCTGTTGTTTCATATGATTCAGACACACTAAAGTACCAAAAAGGCTCTGTGACTACTTAATGTAAAGAACAAGATGTGCCTGGTTTGTTTTTTTTCCTTCAGCCTTTAGGCAATCATTGCTTTTGCAGGCTAAGCAAAATAACCACACTAGTTGTTTTTGGGAGCTGGTTCAGTCCAGTTAGTGCTTTAAAGTCGTGTTGTCCCTTGGGGGCCAAGTTGTCCTTAATTTTTGCAGGCATGACTAGATAATTTTACAGTCCAGTAGATCCTTGGGTTCATCATGTGAAAAAGATATTCTGTGAACTTCATTCTCTTCCATTTTTCTTTCAAAACTCTCTTTTTTTTTTGTTGTTTTCTTCAAACCAACAGCTGCAGAAGGAAGTCAGGGGCTCACAATGACATTTCTTAAAGGATGCTATTTTCCTCAACTTGCTCTTAAAAACACTATTCATAGTGTGCAGACGATTTCAATCTTTTTCCTTTTGTCATGCAAAACCAGTGAATAACTCAGACCTTCTCATCAGCATTTCCTGCTCCTAGGCTATCTCTTACAAGCATGGTTCTGCCTGTGCTGTCTTTTCTTCACAGAGTTGCTTTTATTTCCATTTATATTCTAGAGGGGAAGAATAAATTATCTTCCCGGTTCCAGGCAAGATCAATAACTGCTGAGATGTTCTTGGGCAATCATTGCCACACTCCTGCAGGAGACTTTGGGGCTGGTACTTGGTATGTCTGGGCAGTCAGGCTAGTGGCATTAAACATCACAGTAATTCTGATTGGCTTGAAGGTTGTGTGTTAATATAGTTAACTGGCCCAAGGCCAAAAGTAAAGACTGACTGAGACAGCAACAACTCCTCCTTGTTTAACCATTCTTTTCTTGATGGACTATGGCAGTAATAGTATCATAGTATCAGTCAGGGTTGGAAGGGACCACAAGGATCATCTAGTTCCAACCCCCCTGCCATGGGCAGGGACACCCCACACTAGATCAGCCTGGCCAGAGCCTCATCCAGCCTGGGCTTAAACACCTCCAGGGACGGGGTCTTGACCACCTCCCTGGACAACCCATTCCAGGGCTTCACCACTCTCATGGGGAAGAACCTCCTCCTCACATCCAGCCTGAATCTCCCCACCTCCAGCTTCATTCCATTCCCCCTAGTCCTATCACTACCTGAGATCCTGAGCGTCCCTCCCCAGCCTTCCTGTAGGCTCCCTTCAGATACTGGAAGGCCACAATGAGGTCACCTCAGAGCCTTCTCTTCTGCAGACTGAACAGCCCCAACTCCTTCAGTCTGTCCTCATAGGAGAGGTGCTCCAGCCCTCTGATCATCCTCGTGGCCCTTCTCTGGACACCTTCGAGCACATCCATATCCCTCTTGTAATAGGGGCTCCAGAACTGGACACAGTACTCCAAGTGGGGTCTCAGCAGAGCTGAGTAGAGGGGGAGGATCACCTCCCTCGACCTGCTGGCCACACTTCTCCTGATGCAGCCCAGGATCTGATTGGCTTTGAGGGCTGCAAGTGCACACTGAGAGCTCATGTTGAGCTTCTTGTCCACCAGCACAAGTTGCTGATAGAAGTACTGAGTGCAGCTGGTGCTAGGATTCATCTTTTCTAAATCATACTCTTAAGACTTCTTATACATCTAGTTCCAACTTGAAATTGCAGTTAAGGCATTGTCATGTTTTAATTTATATGCCATCAAATACAAAAGCAATTTAGTGAAACCTGCACAGTATTCCCTCCAGGAATGGGTATCTGAAGTGGTTTTAGTGCTTTATTTTACTTTTCAACTGAACATGTCATGAGTTTTGGTAAAAACCAGGGAATTTATGTAACTGTCAAGTCTTTTGTCTTTCCATTTGCTTCTAGTGGGGGGAGGATGGAAAACAACATAAGGATACCTATATTGCTTCTGTGCATACATGAAATCCTTACAGAGTTGACTTGCATATATTCAGTGTAGGATTCTTTAGATTGGAAAAGACCTTTCAGATCATGGAGTCCAACCATTAAAATAATGGTCTACTTGTAGGATTTATGAATGCTTCTGAACATTTTCTCCACTGCATTAGAAAATCATGCTGATCTTTGGAGAGAACATCTTACGGGTGTTTAATTAGAGGAATGATTTTGAGGTTTGACTGCAACAACAACAAAAAAGTTTTAACTGCAGGGAATTCAGAGGAGTGGTTGAATTGCTCATAAATTTATGACTTGCTGGCAGCACTGCTCTTCAGTCAGAGCACTTGTTTCTGCCTCTTAAGAACTGCAAATGTATTCTTGCCCTCCTTATGTTTGAGTCACTTCAGTTTTATGGCTTGTCCAGTAAGAGAAATAGTCTTACAGTAAACAGAAAGGAATTGAATTAGTCTGCCTGATGATTTAACTTGCAATATAACAGCAGCTTCTTAAATCATAGTTCTCTGTTGAAGCCTCCTGTTTGTTTTAACATAAAAAGCAGTACAAGAGAGTTTGCATTTCTTTTATTTAATTTAAGGAAAATACACAAGCCCTTTATTTAGGCTCATTTTGGATGTGCCCATTATTCATCAGACAATTCAGTGACTGTTGTCTCCTAGAGAAATGTCAACAGTAAGAAAAAAACCCACTGAATTAAGATATCATCATCTTTGCTTGCTGTACAAAGGAAGGGGGGTTTGTTAAGATGGCTTAGCTATACAGCCAGCTAGATGTTGTCTCAGAAGTCTTGTGCAGGAAGGAACCTGCAGAGTGTGCTAAACTTTAACGTGTTCCTCACCCCTGAAAAACAATGGTTTAGAAATGCACCATCAGTACAGCTGTTAGTGTTCACAAAACTCACCTGCCACGGAGTCAAGCTAAGCTCTTGGCACAGTTGCAAGTCCAAGCTGAACTTATCCAAATGTCACCTCCTCAATCCCATTGTTCTTAATGGAATTTACCAAATGAAATTAAAGAAGGAGTTTCTGTTATGTTAGTGGCTGTGACAGTCATCAGCATTCACTTATAATCTGAGCAAGCACTGGAACATTAGAGCTGGGGCAGACAGACCTGTTGGGTTTTTTCCACATATATAAAAGTGAATCAAAAGCTGTATCTGCTGGTGGGAGAGAATGACCAGGAAGAGAGTTTTATGATCAAGTGGCTTGTTCCTGACTGATCTGTGCTGTAAATCTGACAGTGGCGGTTGGCACTGGCTTTGTACTTGTGATCATTTCACTTTCCAAGTTATTTATGATGTTTCCAGTACCTGAGATCACAAAATCTGAAAATTCCTGCCTTGGCTTCACTCCTGGTATGAGGATTAAAAGGAACACTTCACTGTTTAAACATGGGGCAGTCTTCATATACAGCATTAATTTTGCAGTGACTACTCATTATATTTGATATATGCTTGAAGAGCAGGAGACACTCTAAAAGAGGAGGCTCTTTTTGTATCCACAAACATCAAATTAATGGTCAGTGGACTTGCTGATGCATGAAGGAAGAACAAAGGATCTGTGGTAAAGGACATTAGAGTCAAGTTTTAATTGAAATGAGACTTCTTAAGCCTCTTGTTTTTAATGAAGGCTGTGTAAAGCCTGGGACTCTGTAATTTTGTGCCCAATGCCATGACTTGTTTTTAAAACTTCAGCATTCAAGCTTGTCAGTTTAGATTCTCATCCTGCTTTGTTCCTTGCCCTAGTACTTTTGTCACCTGTGTTGCATGTAGTTCACTAGCTATTAAGTTATTGTTGCTATAATTAGTTTAATGCTTGCTTCTTTCTAAAGGAAGCCTTTCCTGCCTTACAAGGGGAGATTCTTGTTGATAAACAGTTTGTTCCAGGTTCTACTGAAGCTATAGCTTAGACAGAGAACTGTACTGTGCATATCCTGATGCTGTGCCACAATATTTGTATAACATTTATAGAACATCCAACAGAAATAGAAGCGTGGGGGGGTTTACCTCTGAACATCTAGAAGCACATTTTTACTGTGAGGGTGACCGAGCACTGCACAGGTCGCCCAGAAAGCCTGTGGAATCTCTGTCCTTGGAGATACTTGAAAGCTATCTGGACACAGTGATGGTCAACTGCCTCTTTGTGGCCTTGCTTAAGCAGAGGGCTTGGACCAGATGACCCAGCGAGGCCCTTTCCAACTTCAACCATCTTGTGATTCTGTGAACTTTTGCTCATAACTTCATGAAATCACAGCCCCTTGGCTATCTGGAACACTTTGCATGAAAGCAACAGGGAAAAGGGAAAACTTTTGGCAGGGGTATGGCACTACTTATGCAGACCAGTGACAGTTGTTTTGCTGCAATAGCTGTAGCTCTCTCCACAAGGAGCAAACCTTGCGATGATTGGAGAAGAGCTGCTCTGTGCTACCTGGTCTGAGGACATTGTCAGTATACATTTTAACCATTTGAAGACTTGCCTCCAAGTGATCTAAATACCTGATTTAAAATACCTGTGATGGTGTCAGACTAAGGCTGTGTAGTGATTGAGGAGAACCAACCTTTTCAGAGGGACCAGAGCTGACCAGGTTGACTCTGCAGATACCCATTTGCTAGTGGTAAGTCAAGCAAGATGGCAGAGCATGAGAGATCCTGAGCCTCAGATTCTTTTGCTCAAAGACCCTTCTTATTTCAACTGTTGAGATTTCTTTCAGTAAGCTAAATTATTAGAGTGATTGAACATTAGGAGAAACCCCACCACAGATTAAAGTGGGCATACTTTGTATCCTGTTCACCTTGTTATACTTGTATGATTGATAAGCATCATTTAAAACTATTTCCATTAACAGCTGGAACAAACTGGCAAATATCAGGCAACACTGTCTGAAGCAAACAGCTCTCTGTTTGCTGTTGAGTTAACGTTAAAAAGCAAATACAATATCCTTTACAAGCAGAGAGTGATTTGAGCCTTTTTTGTGCCTCCCACTGTGGTCTAGGAGTGTACTTTAAAGTGAATGCATCACTCTAAATCTCCAGCAGCTTCAGAATTAAAAGATATAGTTGAATTTACAAGGCCAGAAATGAATCTTCTGTTAGCACTTGAGGCTACACTAAAGATGTAATTATTGCTTCACCGTGCAAAGTTTATGAGGCTCCCCCACCCCCAGCTTTCACACAGATGGTGTTGCAAATCACCTCTCAACGGTCACCTGCTTGAAAGGAGAGTTTCATATGCAAAGTGCTGTTCTTTGTTTAGATGCGATAGCTTGCAAGATGTGAAATGAGGCAGCTATTGAAACTTGTTGTTACAGCGCTTGGGCTGGGTACACGAGATTAAATAAGAAGAAAATTGGGAAGCAGATGCTTGTGGCTTAACAGAGGAATTGTGGTAAAAGATACTCTTCATTATGGGTGGATATGAGTAATTTTACTAAGGCAGCTGTTTCCTTAATCAGGAAACCCACAAAAGTCTAAGATGACATCCAGATGTTTTCTGTATTGCCTCACAGTGTAATGAGTTTCCATTCTATATGCCATGGTTTTAATTCCATTTGTGTTCTCTTGCATCCAGTATGCTTCAAAATGTATGTATCATCTTCCCTAACTGCAGGAGACCCCAGGGCTAAATACGTGACTTATTTTCTGCTCTTGATGTTCTTGCCTGGTGTTAGCCTAAGAGTTCCTCCTAGGGTTGACAGTGTCTCACCAGCAACCATGTAGCTGAAAAACATTGCTTTCTGCAGGGGGAGTTGTTTTGTTGGGGATGCAGGGGTCTTGGGAGGAATTTTCTAGTGATGGTGTCTGTTCATGCTTCAGTTGTGCAACTGTATCTAGTGCCTGTTGTTTGGAGCAGGACATACCGTAGTGTTAACACGTATGGAGTGGATTGATGTCCTGTTCCACTTACGTGGATAGCAGGTAAAAACAGATTTAAAACTTGCACTGGCTCTTGGGTGTGATCTTCGCCCTCCCTCCCGGGCTGCTGACAGTTTTAATGCCTGCCAGTGTGCCATTTACCCTTGCTATAAGTTTTATTTGACCGGAGACCTGGGATTCCAGGCTTTCTGTGGCTGGCAGGACAGAAGACTGACATCCCAAAGCTTTGGTGCTGAGTTACTGTCACTGAGCTGTTTCATCATTTATTTATGTTGCGGTGGTGTGAGATTTCAGCAGCTTAAGATTTGAGCACAGCTCTTGTAGGTGTGAGGCTTGTTCCTTTTGGTATCACAGTATAACTTAGGTTGGAAAGGACCTCGAGGATCATTGAGTCCAACCTATCGACACAGACCCCATGACTAGACCATGGCACCAAGTGCCACGTCCAATCTCCTCTTGAACGCCTTCAGGGATGGTGACTCCACCACCTCCCTGGGCAACCTGTTCCAATGACGAACGACTCGCTCGGTGAAGAACTTCCTCCTCACCTCGAGTCTAAACCTCCGCTGGCGCAGCTTGAGACTGTGTCCTCTTGTTCTGGTGCTGGTTGCCTGGGAGAAGAGGCCAACCCCTTCCCAGCCACAACCACCCCTCAGGTAGTTGTTTGGTCCTCAGGAGCCAGCTGCCAACAAGCGGTTTATCTTGCACGTGTGGAGCAGATCCAAACTCCTTATTCTGTATCCCATCTCCTGAAAAAAATTAAGGCTGCCCCATGTTTGGGGTGAGGAATTCTTAAAGGCTTTTATGCCTGGCATTTGTTGAAGCCTATTTACTATGTTTGTCAGCAGGTTTTCTTGAATTAACACAACAGAGAGATTAAGTGGTCAGTTGGTGAGATTTCCAGGTACTAATGGGTTGTAGCTAAGCTTTTAATTGTGGAAGTAAACATCAGCTTTAAAAAAGTACTGCTTTCTTGACGTTAGGAGATAAATTAGCAGTTACTTCTCCTCTTGTGCTCTAAAACTTCTTCCTGTTAAATAGCTCTTGGAGTTCATGTCTGTGTAAGCAATCTTAATTACACATGAATAGCACAAAAGGATACTGCTAAGTATAACCGCAACAAACTCCTCCTTGATTTCTCTAATTCTGTAGTTATTCCTTCATTCCAGTTTCCAAGTGCAAGTCAGATGTTTACAAGTTGCTCCATGTGAATACTTTCTGGTTTGTGCCTTGCCTTCTTTCTGTCCATTGGTGTAATTTATTTGCTAGCCTTCCTAAAATAAGGTATCTTTTTCTCCCCAGCACAATAAGTCTACTTAGTCTTGAGTTAGAAAACAACTGGAGTAATTACATGTGTTAGCTACTGCTGATAACTTGAGGGGGTTTTGTGCTTGTTGCTGTGTACATTTGGATTAAATCTGGAAATCTCTCACTAATCCAGTTACTTCCATTTGATTAAGTTCTCTCCAGTATTTTCTACAGGGGGAGGCTTTTCATGGTGCTAGTGACTTCTGTGCTACAATGACCAGCTAGAAAATAACATTACTTCTCTTGCCATCAGTGAAACCATAACAGAAAAGGCTAATTGAATAAAAGAAAGGATTTGTAAATTCACACCCCCACCCTCCCCCAAATGTTGTCTAAAGTAGATTTGATTCTACAAGCTGCTGGCCAAACATACCGGGGTATTCTGGCAAGGGCAGGACAAATCTCAAAGCTCACCCATGTTTGTTATTTCCTCAAGCTGTGAAAAAGGCACAAGACTGCTCTAGCAGTTTGCAGGTGCAACAAGGTTGCTGCTCACAGATCCCACAAGCTTCCTGAGCCTCTGGTGAGATGATTTGCATACTTGTACAATCACAGCTTTCAAAAGCTGGAAACCTAGGTGCACCTAGCTGAATTGCCACATCATCTTGGGTGCCAAGAGCTTGCCTAAGATTTGAGCACGTTGCTGCCTGCTGCTGTCACATGTCAGACACAAGCTTTTGATTCCTGCGCTGAAGATGGCTTTATAAACACTACCCTGTGGCTGTTTCAATCTTGGACTGGCACAGAATCTGTGTTTTCCAAGCTTTCTCCATGGGAAACCATTTGTCTTTTAACGTGTTCCAGCCCATCACTCTGTGAGGGCAGATGCTGAGCAGGGTTGTGGGAATGGCTGCACTTTGTCATTATTTTTAATTGCAATATTTCCCCTGCTTTGTACAGCTGTGATGGTGTTTGTGTGTGTGAAGGAGAGATTTGTATGAAAACCAGTGCTGTTTTGAGAATTTTAATGAGGGGAGCAGCCAAGATTATTTATCCAACTCAGTTGTAGGGTTCTTCTTTTAATTAGTGCTTTTCCTGGGATTCCTGACATCTCCTCACCCTGCTGCTGTGCTGTTGAACAGCTTGACTTGTGCTCCATCTGTGCGCATGCTGATGGGACAGGACCTGACTAGTTGTGTTTTGATAATCTCCAGGAAGGGGGTGACTTGTTTAATTTCTCAGTGCAATAAAACGCTGCTCTGTTCAGTCAGTGTTCTCCTGTGAAGGTGTCACAAGCTGTGTTCTGTGGAGGAGCTCAAGCACCCTTTGTTTCCTTCACAGGGGTTTTACAGAATTGGTGCCAGTTGAAATTTCCATTTCATCGTTAGGTCTTCACTCTCTGGGCTGACTGCACCTGGGATGCCCCTCTTGTTGGATTGTTCTTAGGCAGATTAGGCAGTATGGGATGCTTTGGGGTGTTTAGCATACGAGGACCTCCTTACTTCTCTAGGGAAGCTTCCTGCATCCAGAAAAGCTTCTGAGCTCCAGATTGGTGTAACCCCTTGAGGGCCAGACCTGCTCCACTTGGCCATCAGTGACTCTCTCTGCCTTGGAGACTGGAGGGAGGCATATTGTCTCTGGGCCAAGTGTTACAGGTGGGCAAAGGTGCTTTGAGTCTAATGCTACACTTACAGACCTGAAAACCTTCCCAAACCTCCAGGTGCTGAAGAGCATGATTCTGACTTGTGTCAGCACGTGCAGTCATGCTGAATAGCTCTGACTTGTCTTTGGTCACTGTAGGTGTGGCCTTGAGTGGAGCCACCCGTTTTTAATACACTGTCCTCTCCTATAAGCTGGTAGGAAGACATGAGGTGGTGAGCCACTCAGGGCTAGGCGTAGGCTCGTGCATTGGTGTGGCATTTCACACATGCTCTGCCCAGGTCCGACAGGACCAGGGCTGGCCCAGAGCTAGCAAGCTGCTCACAGACTCAGATTGTTTCCTGGGAAAAAGACTCAAAACGTGCTCTTGGCACTTTTGGGTCTGGCTCTATGATAAATGGGACTACAGCTGTCAAGGTCCTAAATGAGGTCCATTGGATTCCTGTTGGTACTGGTTACCACACTGAGATGACTCACTGTGACATTTGTTCCCAGAAATGTTGTTAACTGTCTCTTCACCTTGTAGTACAAATAATTCATAACAGTCTTGGCTCAGGACTAAGCGAGGGCTGACTGAAATTAAACTCATAACCACCTGCTGGTGTCAAGATGACAATAACTGTAAAACCAGTAATTGCTGCTGACTTAATGCTGGCAGCTGGGTATCTTATCTAGGTGTCAAGAACACTGAAGATATATAATAGGAAATGGTTTCAGATGATACAACACTGAAGTGTTGTCTTACTTGGAGATAGAATCATTCAGCTTATGCTCTTTCAAGTGTTCTGGCACTTTGGATGGAGCAGCACAATTTTTGCAGCATTTCTAATCTTTCCTTGCAAAAATAACCCAAATGTAAACATGGCAGAAATCCTGGATCGCCTTTCAGGTATTGGAACAAGCTCTGCTAAAAGAGTTGTCTTTTGTTAGCAGATGGCTTTAAACCTAAATCAACATTTGTCACACTGAAAGGATTTCTGTTCAGTGTTGTGAAGAGCAGCTAAGTGGCCTGTCCCTGTTCATTTTTCTGCTCTTGTTCCCTGCTTTTGCACTGAAATATTCATTCCTTACCCTTCTGGGAAAGGTGGTCAGGTGCAGGAAAGAAAGCAATAAATCTTACTTAGAGGCTTGTCAGTTCTTATCTGTAAATGTAAAACAAAAAATGGAGAAAACACTTGATTTGACAGGATTAAAAATGTGGAGAAAATGTCTTTGTTAATTGAGGGGGGGGGGAGGGAAATCATTTCATCTATTGTTAAAATTTAAGTTCTAGCTTCCCTCATTTGCAGAACTTACGAAGGCAGGATTCTGTCTTTAATTTATGCTGTTTTACCATCTTATGCCCTTTTTTAATTAGACATGCCTCATACACTATTCTAAGATATTTCTTTGTTTCCTGTGTTTTCCCTTCGTTCTGATTAGCAACAGCAATTAAATCTATGATGAAGTAATCTAACATTTTCAAAGGGATTTGTCATTCCAGCCAGAGGAAACATTTTTCTTTATCCAGAGGAGATAACATTCTTGCGCTATAATGAAAGCCAGTGCTCACCAAATGACAGCTCTGGTCTTAGCCCTGCAGTTGCATCTTTGCTGGCAGGCCCTCATTTCTCTGTGGGAAAACTGTTTTCCCTAATAGAATGATAACAGACACAAGAGTCTCCAAAATCTGATTGATTGTGGGATTGGGGTCTTCTAACATGAGCAGTGCAGTTCTGCATGTATGACCTCTTTCAACCATTTCAAAGGAAAAGACTTCTTCTCTAAACCCATTTGAAAAGTCACAAAAGATGCTTTGGGGATCTGCATGCCACAAGGCTGGGTGCAGAATGCAAGTAACTGCTTTAAGTGAAGTGGGTATTTGGAAGACTTGATTAATTAAATGAATAACTTCTTTTTCATCTGAAGTTTGTGTCTTAAGTCACATCCAAACCCTCTACATTTGCATCAATGGCACAAAGTAAGCACAACTTAAAACCCACCCAACCATATCCTAACTGCCTTTCTGAGGTAGTGTGCCTCACTTATTTAAGGTGGTATTTGAGAGGAATAGGAAGCTTTTATTCCAAGAATAGTTACTGTAGGAAGCACTGCCTCTGTCAGCGTGCTTCCTTTCCTTACCTTGTTCAGCAGTAGTGCTAGCAGTCAAGGAAGCAGATGACTTCTAGCATTGGGAACCACAACATGCCTAGCATCATGGAATTGTTTCAGTTGGAAAAGATCTTATAAGATCATCAAATCCAACTGTTATCTGACTCTACCAACTCTGGTGCTAAGCCACATGCCTTAGCAGGCATCCATGCTCCTTCTTCCTTAAAAAGCCTTAGATATGATAAAGCAGTAGAGTAAGCCAGGGAGGTCTTTGGGACTGATTTGTAGACTTTTGGACTTGTAGGTAGATGTTTAAAATATGAGACCTAAATGTGGAGCGCAGAGTGGGTGCAGGAATGAGGCACTGACAGATTCTGCAGGGTCTGATCCGTTTGGACTACCTCTTGTAAGTCAGTCTTCATTACTGCTGGCTGAGCACCCATGAGCAGAGGCCAGGAAGAGTCCTTGAGCCTCTCAAGAGAACCACTGGGATGGGAGAATTTTGCTGTATATCTTTTTCTTTATTATATATAATGGCTCCAGGTTTTGTGCCCTGCCACTTCTGTCTTTACTCTCTACATCTCAGTAATGGCCATGGGACTTTTTCCTTACCAAAATCTGACTTTACTGAGTGATAGTGGGGAGAGATTAGGACTTGGCAAGCAGTTGAAATTCACATCAGCAACAGAGAGATTTAGCAGAAGTTTCTGTTGCTTCCTTCCATTTGTTAGCTGAAACAATATCCTACCCTGTCCAATATTTATTTCTAGAAAGTACCAAAAGTTTCTCCAAAAGAAAATTCCAGGGAGCATTGTGGATGGTGTGCAGTAATTGCAACACCTACTTCCTTCATTATTATTTTTGAAGTGTTGAAACTGCAAACTGAAAAATCAAGGGCTTCCTTCAGTAATATTCCCCCTGTTACCCTTGCTGAAAGAGCACAATAATGCTGCTTGAAGTTGCTATTTATTATGTTCAGTCATTCAGAATGTTGTTGTATTCTTGTCACTCTTGTCTGTAGTGTGCTGCTTAATAGTGATTTAGCAGTCAGTTGTTCATCCATGTTAAATTATCTCTAGAGATAAAATTGGATCATGTCCATACCTGACTGGGTTGTTTAACTTTGGAAGGGAAAGGAAAATCACAGCCATGCATAGTAATAACTTGTTGAAGTTACCTTGCAAACAAGAAGTACATCTTCACCTCAAGACTTGTTCCAAAGTTGTATGATGGTTTTAAAACCATTTAATAATCTTCTTCCCCTAGTTGTCCACTAGGAAAACTGTTCTCTGTGTTGGAAGAGGTGCATTTTGGACAAGACAGAAGTTAGCACACCCAGTTGAAGTCTGTGTTTTGATGTTGGTGTCCAGTACACTGTCCTGTTCAGGAGTGAATTATCTTTTTCCTTGTGTATCCATGTGTTGAACAATATTTCCTTACTGCTTCATACTTGCACTTGGTGCCATGGTTTAGAAGTCTTGGGTGACAGGTTGGACTTGATGATCCTTGAGGTCTTTTCCAACCTTATTGATTCTATACAGGATGTGTTTAATTTTTGCTAACTCATTTTTGACACTTCTATCAAGTAGGCAAATGTAGTTGGAAATTGGGTTGTTAATTTATGAAGGAAATACAGTAGCCTTTTTAAAAACATATGAGGGTAGAAACATGTGCAAGTAAAACATTATTGCTGTGCATAAAATCTCTGATTAAGATACCAAAATGTTATGCTTTTGTCCAGAAGCAATTGTAACACAGCTTATTTTGAGCTTGCTGGTAATCATTTTAATGATGGAGGATTAATGCAGCCTGTAAGGTGCAGCAGTTACTGAGCCTTGCTACCACTGCTGTCATTAAGTATGTGCATGCTTCTTGAAAGGGAGAGCTCTTCTCGTCCTTAATATACATCTAAAAGCAATACATATGGCACCTTTCACCACCCTCCATAAAATGAGCTATCTGCCCCCTTTCCATATGGCAAAAGATAGGGTTTTATGCTGTGCAGCAGATTCTTCCTCTAGAAATTCGGGGTTCTTGTGTGTCCATTGCTTGGGAGGGTCGTCATCACCGCTTTCCTGGTGACACTTCAACCTTTCAGGGCAGAGATACTAAAGTAAGCTAAGGAGCTGGTCCCATCATATGTTTTGAAAGGGTGAGCAGAGCTCTCTTCTGTTGGAAGAGCAAAGCAAAGGTTTGGATTCGAGAAAACAAAGTGGAAACATGTGGTTGCGTAGTGTTAATAAGGGGAAAATGTGATCCTGGTGCGATTGCTGTCACTTGCTCCTCTCGAGGTAATTGACTAAGAGAATTTTGCTCAGCATCAAATGTTTCTGAGTGTCCCTCAGGGTTCTAACTCCTGGAAAGACTGAACTATGTGCTGAGTGAAGATCATAAATCCATAACTAATTCTCATCAGAATCCACACAATCAGTAAACCTGGAAGTCAGAAATAGCATGGATTAGGAAGGGATTTCCAAACAAATCGTTTTCATTGCTGCCTGACTTAAGTTTCTCCCAGCTCAGATGTGTGACCCCCTTGAAAAAGTTTGCTGACTTCAGCCATAATTTAGCTTCCCATTCCTTTAGCCTCCCTCAAAATATCTTGTAGTTGTGAATCTTGGACTGTTGTCACAGCAATCTTGCGACCTGTGTCATGTGAAGAGACTGTGGGGTAGTCTGGATCTTCTTTATGGTAATGTGATTATCCCAGAGCATTATATTCTCTCCTGATCAAGTGGTATTCAACAATGAAAACCTTTCTGCAAAGTAGCATTTAGAAAGTGGGATTTTATAGATGTTTATTAATATGCAGAGGAGTTACTGCATTACTTTGTTCTGACCAGCAGATACCTTTATTCCAAAAAATATATAGGCTGCTTTTTTCTTCTCTGCTGTAGTGTACTTGGCTACACTGCAAGATGCATCAGATGTACAAGTTGATTTCTAATACATAAATACAAATTCATGTGTCTGAGGGTGGGGGGGAAAAATGAAGTGAAGGGCACCATTATTAGACAACGAGGAAGGTGACTTTGCTATTTTGGCAACTACACCTGGGATAATCCTTTCCAGTGTTGTGCAGGATCCCAGTGTAATTCCAAGCAGAGAGGCCTTGAACATCCACGTGCTGAAATCACTAAATAGGTTTCTATATTTAAGTTGGAACAATGCTGTTCCTAATTAAAAAGTCTCTTACTAGAGCACTCAGTGCCCCAAAAGTCAGGTTAGTGCAACCTGAGCCGAGCTGTCAGTTGAAGGAGAGCAAAATCCTCTTTGTTCTGGCTTTGTAACTATTACACTGGAAATAGAAGTTCCCAATGTGAAATTGTCTTTCTTGTGGACAAATGTTAAGCATTTGGGGGTCTTTCAACTTTTTTTTAAGAGGAGAGATGAAACTCTTTCCATACTGAGGATCAGTTAAGCCTTAGTTACCTGTTAAGAGGTCTCTTCCCATTTTTGGTTAGATTATGGCATGGATAGCCCCTGGGTAAAGGCACATTGTGGGCCTGCAAAAATACATTTTGTATTTGGGATGGGGGTTGGTTGAGCACTGTTTCTGCTGCAGAATGACCATGCAGCTCACTGGCAGTTTGGCAGGTACATGGTGACCCAGCCTGCTTTCCCATAGTGTGCTGAGCCACCATTAATAAAGTTCACACAGAGCCAAGGCAGCATTCCAGCAGTTGCAGGAGGAGATATGTGTCAGGGCAGGGAGCTGGATCCAGCAGGGTGGCTGGGTAATGGTCCCCTCCCTGACCCTAGCATCCATAGTAGTGCAGCAGGGTATGCAAAAGCAGCTCAGCTCTGTGCAGACAGGAGCAGGTCTGGCTGTGCTGCTGTCTCTTGCTTGATGCTGGTCATGCCAGACGCAGGTCATCTGAGTGTCATCACTCTGATCCTGCTGGTTGAGTTCTCCTCTTACTGTGTGTAATGGAAAACAGGTTGTGCTGCTTTGTTCCTGTGATGTGGCTCTAAAAAAGAGAAGGCTCTGAGGAGACCTTATTGTGGCCTTCCAGTTTCTGAAAGGGGCCTACAAGAAAGCTGGGGAGGGACTTTTTAGGGTGTCAGGGAGTGATAGGACTAGCTGGAATGGAACAAAAATAGAAATGGGTAGATTCAGATTGGATGTTAGGAAGAAATCCTTCCCCATGAGGGTGGTGAGATGCTGGAACAGGTTGCCCAGGGAGGTGGTAGAAGCTCCATCCCTGGAGGTTTTCAAGGCCAGGCTGGCTGTGGCTCTGAGCAACCTGATGTAGTGTGAGGTGTCCCTGCCCATGGCAGGGTAGGTTGAACTACATGATCCTTGAGGTCCCTTCCAATCCTAACGATTCTATGATGCTTCCTTGTGCTGTATGATCAATAACAGTGTTACCAAATCAATTTGAGGGAGCAGCAATGCATTTTCCAACACTTTGTTTCTTCTTAACTTCCAGGTTTTCAGAAAGAAGGCAGTAGAACTTGGAGAGAAATTGCTGCCTGCTTTCAACACTCCCACTGGGATACCGTGGGCATTGCTCAATATTAAGAGGTAAACAAATTGCTTTTTGATAACCAGCATATATAACAAGAGTTATGTTGAAACTGTCTTCATCACAAAATCATTGCAGTTGCTGCACACTGTCTTTCCAGCTAGGGAAAAGTTGACATAAGATCTTTGGTGCTATGGTTCACATTAGGAAATTAAAGTGTGAGGGTGATCAAGCACTAGAATGGGCTGCCCAGAGAGGCTGCAGAGTCTCCTTCTATGGAGACACTGAAAACCCACTTGGGTGCATTCCTGTATGACCTGCTCTAGGTGATCCTTCTCTGGCAGGGGTTTGGACTGGATGATCTTTCTAGGTCCCTTCCACCCCTAACATTCTGTGATTCTGTGCTGCAAGAATACGCATAGCAATATACTTACTCACCTGATTGTGTGGTGATTTGCTCCCCTCAGAGCAAGGTAAATAAGACAGCTTTTTTGTCACTTTGTGTGTTACTCATGATCTTTCAGGAATTCCTCTGTTGCTTTTGGTGGTGTTGTAAGTAGGGTAAGAGCAAAAGGAGATGTGTTACTCGGGCAAAAAGCACATCTGTGTGCAGGAGCAGAATGGAGTTAACGCTCCTGAACTTTCTCGTTGTTGAAGGTGCTGATTAACTGCTGCCCAGGGATGACTGGCTGGACTTTGGTTGGTTACTTGCATGCTAATGATTTCTTCTCTCAGTTCTTCTCAGACTTTGTGTTCTGCACAAGCTGAGGTTTGCTGCTTAAAGTTTTCACACAATGTTTTGAGCATGAAGCCTTAGCATACAATTGTAGTTGCAACACAAGACTGTCTTATTCTACACGGTATACGTTAATTTCTTTTAGGTATTTAGGCTAAGAACTTGTCTTATACGTAGCTCTTATCTAAATTCCCACTCATCTACTGAGTATATCAATGGCTTTTGCAAATAAAACCCATATTGTGTTAGGTCTTGATGGATTTGTTCCTAGCTTCTCACAGCTAGAATTTGTGGTGCACTGCAAATGTCAGCCAGGCACTGCAAGGTGTTAACGCAAAAAGAGATTAATTTCATACCCGGCACCGAAGTGGGAGAGGATCTCTGCTGAGATAACTGCCTGTGCTGTGGTAGAAAAAACTCTGCTAAATGCTGGGATCTTGGTTATTCATTCTGAACCCTTGCACATCTGTCTAGATTTGACCTTCAATAGATGACTCTTCCATAATGCTGTGCGTAAACAAATACGCTGTCATCCAGGCTTAGGAAGTGCTAAGCCACGGAAGCCTGCATGCATTCCAGCTCTAATACACCTCACTTCTGATCAGTATTTTATTTGGTTTTACTTTGACTTGTGTTTCAAGTTGGAGAACACTCACAATAGGTTGTGGGTGTCAGTGGTTATTTTTAAATGACTCTATTTAGATTTACAGGTGAGCTGAATATTTGTTTCAGTATGCAAATGGTCTTCACAAAATAGTTTGTTTTCTCTGCTTGTCCTGTGTCATCACAGCCAGGTTTGCTCTCTCCTTGCATGCCTGTGTGTAAACACATGTAAGTGCTTTTTTTCTGGGACTGTTCTCAGCATCCACTGAAGTCTTGTAGTCTTTCTCTGCTCCATTTTTTTCTTCATTCTGCTTCTTTCCTCATGAGTTAATGACCCTGAGACTCTTAGTGGTATATTTGTAGAAACCTATTACCAAATATATTTAATAGTCCTCTGTACTATTATCCAGCTAAAATTAGCAGTTTTTGAGTGTGTATACATTTCCTTTGCTCTCTGAAGTCCATTTTAAGTCATTAGATTGGTAGGTTTCACTGTGATTTCTTTTCTTGTCATGTTAAATGTTTCAGTTGCCTTTCCATATTTCTGGTGTTCCTGATGCTGCTCTGATCTTCAGCATCTCTTTTCCTTCTGCTTATACTGCCAAATTTAAAGGTCCTTTTTTTGGCCTATTTGAGTAGCCAAGTGTTGAATAGCTCTGCCCCACCAGTGGAGCCTACCCAGCAGAGCCTGGTTGCTTTGGAAAGGGATTTTATGCTAAAATGCCACAGTGTCTGCCAGGATGACACAGGCACAGGTGGTGTTCTCCTCTGGGGTACACACTCTGATATTTCAAAGTAGTGGCAGTATTCCAGGTTGCAGGCAGCTTACCCCTCAGCCACTTCTGTCTAGGACGAAGGTTCTGCTCTCTAAGACCAACATTTCATACCACAAAGGTGTGAAATCTTGGCTTTTAGAGAACAAAACTTGCTTGAAAAGTGTTTAAAGTTTCAAAGTCATGTCCAAATTCAAAACATATTTCAGGGGGCTGTGTGCCTAAATTGCCTGAGGAGTAGGTGGCCTTCAGAATGTCTTCAGCTCTAGCATTGCTAAGGAAAAGATTGAGTGTGTAACAGAATGATTCTCTTTCAGTTCTGGGACTTTTTCCAAAACATCACAATCAATGCACTTAAGAGTATATGCCCTTACAGTTTTTAAAGGAATCTTACTGCATTGAAGAAGCAGGAAAACATTAAGAAGAAAGACTCAAAGCATGTACCTTCAGTAAATCGTTTTGGACAGCTTAGTTCACCCTCTGACACCATCAGAAACACCTGAGATGTGATAGTGGCATCATTTTCCAGCCTTTTCCTAAGCATCAAGTTGTTAGTATGATTTTATATTCTTTAACAGGCTGGAGAGGTGGGCACAAGCCAACCTCATGAGGTTCAATAAAAGCAAGTGCAGGATCCTGCGTCTGGGTCGAGGCAATCCCAGGCACAAATGCAGGCTGGGCAGTGACTGGCTGGAAAGCAGCCCTGAGGAGGGAGACTTGGGGGTGCTGGTGGACAAAAAGCTCAACATGAGCTCTCAGTGTGCACTTGCAGCCCACAAAGCCAATCAGATCCTGGGCTGCATCAGAAGTGTGGCCAGCAGGTCGAGGGAGTTGATCCTCCCCCTCTACTCAGCCCTGGTGAGACCCCACCTGGAGTACTGCCTCCAGTTCTGGAGCCCCTATTACAAGAGGGATCTGGAGGTGCTGGAACGCGTCCAGAGAAGGGCCACGAGGATGATCAGAGGGCTGGAGCACCTCTCCTATGAGGACAGACTGAAGGAGTTGGGGCTGTTCAGTCTGGAGAAGAGAAGGCTGCGAGATGACCTAATTGTGGCCTTCCAGTATCTGAAGGGGGCTACAGGAAGGCTGGGGAGGGACTGCTCAGGAGCTCAGGTAGTGATAGGAGTAGGGGGAATGGAATGAAGCTGGAGGTGAGGAGGAAGTTCTTCCCTATGAGAGTGGTGAAGCCCTGGAATGGGTTGTCCAGGTGTTTAAGAGCAGGCTGGATGAGGCTCTGGCCAGCCTGATCTAGTGTGGGGTGTCCCTGCCCATGGCAGGGGGGTTGGAACTAGATGATCCTTGTGGTCCCCTCCAACCCTGACTGATACTATGATTTTACTTCTCCTAGCACCTCCTCAAGCATTTTCTTCTAGATATTCAATCAGGATGGCTAACTTGAATTTCCTGGTTGGCACTGTTAACTCCAGTGTCTAAGGTAATTTATGCTTTAAAAAATAGACTACAGAGTTAAATAGAACTTATTCTTCAAATCTGACTCTCTCTGGCAAAAATAAACCTGGTTTTTTAAAGGGCTTTTGAAAGGGCAAACAAAAAAATCACCTTGTCTGCACGGTGTGTCCCTGTAGGACTGTGCATAAGTTGTGTTTAGATGGAGTCTTTAATTTTATTCCTTCTGGCTAACTTGGGCAGAGTTTTAGAAGAGCTCAAGACTACCTAATAAAAAAGTTGAAAGCAGCCTACTTTCCACACTTAATAAAGGCTCTTTGTGTGTGGTTTTGGCAACTGCTTTGCTGATGTAATAAAGTGGTAATGGTAAAAAAAAAAAGAAAGAAAGAGTAATTAAACCAATGTTTGGATATTGAGTTAAACATTGAGATTTCTCTTGTAACAAAACACACCAACTGAAACCAGACTTTTTCCTTCAGGCATTTGGAGCAGAGTGTGAATTTTTATTAGCACTGGATGCGAAGAGAGAAATCTTAGCTGAACTTTCCCTATCTAAAAATTGCATGTCTGGTGTTAAAACTGTATGTTAGCGTAGAATGGTTGGTCCTGAAGAGAGACCTGTCCAGAGAAGGGCAACCAAGATGGGGAGGGGTTTGGAGCACAAGCCCTATGAGGAGAGGCTGAGGGAGCTGGGGTTGCTTAGACTGGAGAAGAGGAGACTCAGGGGAGACCTTCTTGCTCTCTACAACTACCTGAAGGGAGGTTGTAGACAGGTAGGGATTTGTCTCTTCTCCCAGGCAACCAGCACCAGAACAAGAGGACACAGTCTCAGGCTGCACCAGGGGAGGTTTAGGCTGCATGTTAGGAAGAAGGTCTTCACAGACAGAGTTATTGGCCATTGGAATGTGCTGCCCAGGGAGGTGGAGGAGTCACCATCCCTGGAGGCCTTTAAGAAGAGACTTGATGGGGTGCTTGGTGCCATGGTTTAGTTGATTAGCTAGTGTTAGATGATAGGTTGGACTTGATGATCTCAAAGGTCTCTTCCAACCTGGTTAATTCTATTCTATCTCTTCCCATTGATTAAAGTAGACCTTAGGAAAGTAATTGCAAGAACTAACTATTTGAGTTGAGGAAATTACTTCTAATTTGTTACTTACTTTCTCAGACTGTGCCTGGGGAGGTTCAGGCTGGAGGTCAGGAGGAAGTTTTACACAGCGAGAGTGATTGCCCATTGGAATGGGCTGCCCGGGGAGGTGGTGGAGTCACCATCACTGGAGGTGTTCAGGAGGAGACTTGACAGGGTGCTTGGTTGTATGGGTTAGTTGATTAGGTGGTGTTGGATGATAGATTGGACACAATGATCTTGAAGGTCTCTTCCAACCTGGCTTATTCTGTTCTATTCTACTTGTAACAAGCAAAGGGTACATTTGTATTGTTTATTAGCACTGCCGTTTCAGGTGCTGGTTAACCCATTGATTCATTCTGTGATTCATAAACAAGTTTTCATTTCTTGAGTTAGCACTGGATGCAAAATCAACTTGAAAATCCGTGTTTGGGGAGTTTTGATACCTCCATGTTATGTGTTGTCTGATCAGCAATTTTATTGCTTTCTGTAATACTAGAACAGCTCAGGAAGTGACTTGCTCACCATGTCCTTGCCTCATCTGAAATGAGTAGCCAGTTGTGCACTGCATGACTAGTGATGTATATTCAGTCAGAATCATAGCATGCCTTAGGGTGGAAGGGACTTGAAATGAACTCTCATAAAATTCATTCAAATAAACAAAACAGCTTTCCTTTTTCTCCTTTGAGTTTCCATAAAGAATCCTTCCACTGTCACATCCAGAATCTGAAAGGTTGGTCTGAGAGTGTTACTAAAATGTAGATGTTTAGTGATTGTAGCTATCAGTACATGTCAGTGTGGCTTTCAGGATAGGTACTTCTGACCTGTGCTAGTGTCCAATTTGCCATTGAGCAAACAATCTTATTTCAGTCATCTCAGAGAAATTCCTTGAGAACAGTTGAAGGAAGATATCTGTTTGGCAAGGGGGGGAAAATAACCAATGAAAATATGATTTTGATGATAGCCTATAATGTTAAGCTGTATTATTCAAGCAGCAGCTTCAATGCACTATTGTAACACTGAATTTGTGTGGGAGTCTGCCCTCTGGCAATAACAGGAAGGATTTGGGACCTATTACTGCTGCTGCAAGATATCTTTCTCGGTTCAAGTGCTTTCTTTATAGCCAAAGGAAAGACATTCCAGTCCCAAATTCACTCTTTCACCACAGTTTATTAGTGCACTGTAAAACAAGTATGAATACTTACAACTTCATAATTACCATACTACTTATCTAGGTAAAACCCTGAGTGAGTATCAGTAATGTGATTCCTCAGCATCAAACATATGATTGCAAACACTTTATAGATCTCTGTGGTGCTGAGAATAGGTAGTCCTCTATAAAACAGAGCAAATTTGGTGCCAGACAGTCCCACAGAAGCCAGCTGGTTACAGGAGGCTCTTGGTCTTTACTTCATGTGTTTTGCTCCCATCCATAGCAGATACTCTCTGGAGGGTATCAAAACCTTTCCCAGCTATCACAAATGTTTGTCTTGATGGCTTAAATAAAATGGGGAAATGCCTGGGCTTTTGTGATGTGTTACTTTTAAAGAAGATGCAGAAGGTTAATGCCTTGGAAAGCAGGATGGATTTGAGTCAGGACAAGATGATTTCACTGGTTTTGGTTTTCCCCTTGGGACTAGGAAGTTCACCCTGAGTCACCTATGGCATATGCCAATATATTACAAGTACCAGGTAGTTAAAGTTTTCTGCTAGTCTGATGGTAAATTAACCAGGCCTGACTGAAACAGTGACCCAGGGTGGATAGTCACAAGCATGGGAAAGTTGCATCAGAACCTCAGTTTCTGGTAAGATCCTTGTAGCTAAAACTGCTCCTCCCCAAATAAATCTGCTTGCAAGACTTTGAAATTGCATTTATTGAAAACAGAATGTTATCAATTAGTACATAGATGGTGGTGGTGCCTGGGTTCTTGCTTCAGTTGGATAACTGCCACTAGTGCCTTGATACTGGCAGATAATTGTGAGTTATCCTGCTGCCGGGGAGAGGCAAGGGAGCCCTTGAGTCTCTCTGGTAGGCCTGTTGCCAACTATACTGTAGAGCTGGCAATGTGAAGATGCACGAGATGAGGCTCAGATGCTCAGCATGGAAACATGGTGGGTCTGTTTGCCCTAGTAACAGGCAATGGGATGAAAGAAAATGGCCTCAAGTTTCACCAGGGGAGGTTAAAGTCGGATATGAGAAGAAATGCCTTCACTGAAAGGTTTCTCAAATGCTGGAAAAGGCTTCCCAGGGAGGTGATTGAATCCCCATCCCTGGAGATGTTTAAAAGATGCAGAGATGTGGTGCTGAGGGACACGGTTTACCATCAGACTTGGTAGCGTTAGATAATGGTTGGACTCAATGATCTTAGCTATTGTTTCCAACCAAAATGATTTTATGATTCTGTGTATGTTTTACCAGTGCAGCAGGAACTAGCCCCTGTTACAGGTACAAGACACTACAAAGCAGCTTGAGGAGCAGTGGCCTCACTCTGAAATAAATGCCTAGTGCCTGGCCAACTGAGCTGCCCTTCCCTGAACACATCAACTGTGCTGGGAACTCAGTACCTGAATGCAAGCACATTAATCATTGCTCTGGTGAAGGATCATTGCCCCTTCAATTGCTTGTGTCTTGGACGTCCTCATTTTAATCTGTGTCCATTAAATAATAATCCCATAATAGACCAAATGTGACTGTTGAAAGAGCCTTCCTTCAGAAGGAAGGAGATCAATTTGTACAGACTTCATGTTTCATTACATAAATAAAATGGACATGAGCTCTTCTCAATCACTTCCCCTGCAATTCGAGTCACCTCAGGGAAACCCTTCATCTGAAAATAATAGTAGTGCTGGGATTGTTTATCCTAAGAATGATCCAAATGACAAATTGGGAAGATGCTTATGAATTATTCACCTTGTGTATTTGATACAGTGCATGTAGATTTGTGAGATTGTGCCTGCATCACTCCATAGTTGATTAGGAAACTCTTTAAGTGGCCATGAGAAGGGGAGAGGGGGTATTTACCAACTGGTTTGCTTGCACTTTTTAGCTTGAATTGCTTTTAATACTTCCACCTGCATACATTCTAAAATAAAACATGTCATTCTCAAAAACAGTCATGCCCAAATGGATTGATTCTTAGCTGTAGTTTTTAACAGAAACCAAACTGTATTTGTTAGTTGCTCAGTTATATTTAGGATTTGGTGAGATTTGCAGAGTTTCTCTTCAGGAGTCTTAAAACTCTTCCTTGCTTGCATAATTGTTGATCATTAGGTTGATTTTCCCCAGGTTTATGTCCAACTTCATAGGCCCAGCTGAACACAGAACACACAATTGCTTTTAAACAGTGTTAAAGACATACCAGTAGTGCTGTACTTGGTACTTTCAATTATCTCAGCATTTGTCAGTCCAAGAGTTTCTCATTTGTAAACAGCTTCCTTGTTTCTCTTCAGCATCCAGACCCTATTTGAATCTTTAGGTTGGAAGCTTTTCTTAGAAGCTTCTGTGATTATCAGACTTCTAGTTGTGTGTTTTCTGTTAAGAACTATTGCAATCTGTCTTCTCATCCTGCTGTAATTTCAGTATTTTCTGACCCTACTCTTCCCCTTCTATGCTTGCTTGCCCTCTTCTGATCCATTTTTATGTTGGAGGAAAAGCACACTGTTGATGATTTTCATCTCTGATGGAAGTTTTTTCTAGTGAACTGTGATTCTCTGCCCATGCTTTCCCATTTTCCATAAGGTTGAGTTCAAGCCTGCAGTGGGCAGTAGTGTCCTCCCTACTCTAGTCGTGAGGTCTGTGGTGACAGGTTGGACTCGATAATCTTTGAGATCTCTTCCAACCTTGGTGATACTGAATACTGAATCTGCACCCTGGCTGTTTTCCAGATCCATGAGTTACTTTTCTGAGTGGTTGTGATTTTTTGTTTGTTTTCAGGTTTCAGTTTTGTAGCTTGTGAAAGTTAATGTTTGGGAACTGTACTGGATATTATCTCATATATGTCTGCTGGGACTTCTGGCCTGACTTTATTGTTCTCTACAACTACCTTAAGGGAGGTTGCAGATAGGCAGAGGTTGGTCTCTTCTCCCAGGCAACCAGAATGAGAGGACACAGTCTCAAGCTGTGCCAGGGGAGATTTAGGCTGGAGGTTAGGAGGAAGTTCTACACAGAGAGAGTGATTGCCCATTGGAATGGGCTGCCTGAGGAGGTGGTGGAGTCACCATCACTGGAGGTGTTCAGGCGGAGACTTGACAGGGTGCTTGGTTGCATGGGTTAGTTGATTAGGTGGTGTTGGATGATAGGTTGGACACAATGATCTCGAAGGTCTCTTCCAACCTAGTTTATTCTATTCTATTTTTTCAGCCCCCTTTCTCCCTCCCCTTAGTTTTTGAGGTGGTTTAGATGATCTGCTTCCCTCCCTCTCTGCAGTACCCAAAATGGTGCATATGCTAGAGTTGATCCCTTGAGGTAATCTGCTTTGTGGAAGAGCTGATCCATAAATCCCGCCTCTCCAAGTCTATTATCATGTAATATGCTGTTACTTAAGGTCTTGAATATATTTAAACTCTTGAATGTTCTGGAGGATGTGATAAACAAAGCTATTCTTAAGCCTATTTTGGTATGAATTCACGTGTGTGTGTAGCTGTGTGCATATACAGAAGGGTTATATATAACATGGAGCAGTGTAAGGCAAATTGAGCTGCTTTAGGGGAGTTTGGGTGAAAGGATAAATACAGAAAGGGTTATGCTTAGCTTTACTGCTGAAGGCTATGTATTCTTTAGAAACCCTTTTTCTTACTTCCAGTCTCTGTGAACTAGAGGATTACTTGCTTTTTACCATCCCTTGGAAGACTTCAGAGCTGTTAACAAAACCCAACCTCAAACTCAAAACATATTCAGCCTTAATTTGCTGTGGAATATTCAGTCTTCACTTTCTGACACCTAAGCTGACCACATGAAGACTTCTATTAGACCAGAATAAAATAGGTTAGCACTGTTTGGAAGCCAGGAGGTGAATAAATCTCTTTATTTCTGCACTCACTCTTATCTTTTATGAAGGGGGAGAAGCAAGGAGAGAAAAGAAATCATTTTTGAGAAGCAGTAAGGCTGGAGAAATAAAATATCTCTCAGGCATAAATGGAAAATGAAAAAAGATGCATTGATTTTACTTGATTCTCCTTCCCTCACCCAAGAACACTTGAATATTCTTTCCATCTTTTACAAACACCTTTTCATGCTAATACAGATATGGACAGAGGAATCTGTGTTGATTTAATGCTGGAATACCTTTGCAGTATTTATCACTGAGCGCTCTGCGTTGGAGCTCTGATGAACTTCAGCCTGTCTCTCTCTAAAGTTGTTTTCCTTTAGCAGCTTTTAAGTTTCTTGCAGTTTTTGCTCTGTGAAGGCCAGATCGGTATGGAGCACTTTTGATGATCTCTCCTGACAGTCAGCTAATGAAAGAATGTAAAGTCTCACCAGTGAAGTCTCTCAATAATGAAACAGCAATTAAAACCTCTTTTCCAGTTGAAAACATGTCGACATACTCTCCCCTTCTTCTTTGTGTCATTAAAAAGATTCTTCAAAAGTTAATTTTTAAGCCTGTGTGGCTTCTTCTCCTAGCTGTATTAAGTCAAACTCTAATATATAATTTATTTGCCTTATTACTACCCTTCATTAAAATGCCAGAAGATGAAGCTTCTAGGCAGGGTGTTACAGCGAGAACTATGCATGCAGCACTTTTGACATATGGAAATAGCTCCAGCAGCTCTGTTCTGGAGGGTGAGTTAACCAAGATTGATTGCAATCTGTTTTTATTAACTCCAGGAGGAAAAGCAGTGTGGTGAGATTAAGAAAATGTAAGAAAATTAATTATAACTTTCTAATCTGGCAATGAATATGCAGCTGGGCATGAGTGCAGTCCTGACAAATCATCGTCATCTGTTTTAAGGTGGATGACTGTTCTTTAATCTTTGCTCAGATTTTTGGTGGTATTTTTCCGTTTCAGAATGCTTTTAACGATTTAGATGCTAGATACAGCCTTCCCCTGTCATAATGTGAACTGCAGTTCACTTGTGTCTGTCAGGAGTGAAGTTGAGTGGTGGTTTTTAGAACCCTCTTTTATCCTTTTCCAGTGTCGTACTGAAGTTTCTTACAAAGCAGTTGCATGGAACAGTGATTACTGGTAATTGACCTGCATATGTTGAATAATCTTCAGATGCTACTGAGAGTTTAATGTACCTTGTAAATTGAGATGCTTCCAATTAAATGGAGTTCTTAGGATAATCACTTTCAAAACTAATCAAGTAATAGAAGCGTGTTAGGAAAACTCTTATTGACTTAATTGTGACAAATTAATAAACCTAACCAATGCAATTACTGTAATGGTCACATTAGTTAGCATTTTTCATAACCTGTCCATCCATATTTTCCAGAAACACAGAGGGGAGATAGAAATTGCCTAGGTGTATTGAATTAGCACGACAAGATGGCTTGAGTGGGAGAGCGTTTGTGCTCTTCTCACCTTCTTTATGAGGTGTGAAGGTGGTTGTGGATCACCCCATGCTCAGTCCCTCACATCTAACAGGAAACCAAATGCCACTGAGCAAAAATGAGAATGAGGGTCCTAGCAGTGGAATTGATAAGAGAGAGTGCTCCTAAGCAGTCTGACTGGGTTTGGTTATAACAAATTTAATCTCTGAAATACACAGGTGAAAAGTGTGATCTTATCAGTAAGGTTTATCTTCAGTATTATTTTAACATTTGAGGGGAGAAAGCACAAAGCTACTACATAGATAAGACCCTGAAAGCTGTCCAAAACATGTTGATATCCTTACAAGTCAGTGAACAGATAGCTAAACCCCCGCTGCTTTCTGTATGGTACATTTTTTATGGGGCTTGATTGTCTTGCTTTAAGGCTTTTGTTGTTGTTGAAGTGTTTTACAGTTTAGAGTTTTACAGTATCACTAAGGTTGGAAGAGACCTCAAAGATTGAGTCCAAGCTTTCACCACAGACCTCATGACTAGACCATGGCAGTTCATTAGGAATGCTTTAGAGAAGGTGTTTTGGGAGAACAGAAGCTGGGAAAATTCAGCCCTGTGGATCTGACCTTTTGGTTGTTTTGTGACACAAGTTCAGCAGGCAGACAGATGGACAGCCTATGGCAGAACAGCTTCTTCCCTATTAGCCTGCGTAGGTTTGAACCTCTTCAGCTTGTGGAGATTTGAATAGAATAGAATAAACTTTATTTAGAATAGAATAAACCAAGCCAGGTTGGAAGAGACCTTCAAGATCATCGCATCCAACCCATCAACCAATCCAACCCACCTAAACAACTAACCCATGGCACCAAGCACCCCATCAAGTCTCCTCCTGAACATCTCCAGTGATGGTGACTCCACCACCTCCCCGGGCAGCCCATTCCAATGGGCAATCACTCTCTCTGTATAGAACTTCTTCCTAACATCCAACCTAAACCTCCCCTGGTGCAGCCTGAGACTGTGTCCTCTTGTTCTGGTGCTGGCTGCCTGGGAGAAGAGACCAACATCCGCCTGTCTACAGCTTCCCTTCAGGTAGTTGTAGAGAGCGATAAGGTCACCCCTGAGTCTCCTCTTCTCCAGGCTAAGCAACCCCAGCTCCCTCAGTCTCTCCTCATAGGGCTTGGGTTCCAAGCCCCTTACCAACTTCATTGCTCTTCTCTGGACTCGTTCCAGCAAGTGGTTGACACTAATGACTGCCTGCATCATGACTGCTGCGAGAGGGTGTTCACCGGCTCATGCCACCTTCTAATTTGTGTTTCACAGCTATATAGTGTCATATCAGTGGGTTTAGCATCCTGAAATGGTCCATTTTGTTCTCCATAGAAGAAAAATTTCAGTTAGTAAATCAGGTTGTATTAAAACAGAGGCAGCAATGCAATTTGTTGCATTAGTGAAATGATTCCTTTTGGAAGAACTCAAATGCATAAAGAATATAGCACTTAGGGCTGTATTCTTTCTTTTTAGCCACATGCTTGTGACCAATTCATAGTTCCATTACTTTTGTATGCTGCAAACCATATTTTCAGTGTCCTAAGTACTTTTTTTAATTATTTTATGTTATACTTTAATATTCTTTGTATTATTTTGTTTTCAGGGCTGCAGTGTTTTCTTTGCACTCACCAATGTAACACAGTTTTGGTGACCATTCATAGTATCAGTCAGGGTTGGAAGGGACCACAAGGATCATCTAGTTCCAACTCCCTGCCATGGGCAGGGACACCCCACACTAGATCAGCCTGGCCAGAGCCTCATCCAGCCTGCTCTTAAACACCTGCAGGGATGAGGCCTCAACTACTTCCCTGGACAACCCATTCCAGGGCTTCACCACTCTCATGGTGAAGAACTTCAGTTTGCACATGACCAAGTAAGTGTAGTTCTGTGAAATGCAGGTGTTTGAAGAAAGATTTTTGAAGTGTCTGTTTCCTTTGAAGTCATTCTGTGGTGGATTAGGCACTCCAGTGCTGTAAATCAGCTTGATCATGCTGTAACCTTCACTTAGATCTGCTCTACTTTCATTGTGTGCTCTCATGTGTTAGTAGATCTAAGGACTGACAGCGAGTACACATTACAGAATTAATTTGTAGGTATGTAGGATAAAATGTAACCCTAAGTAATTCCAGTGCTGCAGTTCATTCAGCTGTGCTCACAAAATGGATGGGTGCTGTACTGATGTGGGATGAAACATTTGCTCCAAAAGCAAATTCAGCTGTATCTGTGAATGCCTCAAGTCTCTCTGTAGCCATCTGGGGCTTTTCTTCATAGTATGAAAACTATTCCTTGTAGTATGGAATGGAACTGCAGATCTTCAATCTTTCTGTCCAGTTTTGATAGTTTGGCTTTTAATACCTTTTTTTGGTATTTGTTTTTCTTTCAAGAGAAGCTTTTTAACTGTTTCCTTTTTCATCTCCCTATGTTGATGAGTTGAACATGGATATAACTTCGTAAGATGATGCTCTGTCACAGCATTGGATTCCTATTACGGTGGCCAGCATGATATTCATGTTGAGAGATAAACTGTAAAAGGAGAGACTGAGTTCTTCTGTCAGGATGAATGAAGGTTACCAAAGAATCTGCATCTGCTGAGATTGTTCTGGATTTTCTCTCTGCTACTTCTCAATCAGTTGTTGGTAAAAAGCATGCATGGTTTCAAACTGGGTGTAGCATTATCATATGGAACAAGCTCTTTACCATGAGGGTATGTTGCCCAGGGAGGTAGTTGAGGCCCCATCCTTGGAGATATTCAAAGTCAGGCTTGACACAGGGCTCTGGGCAACCTGATCTACTTGAGGATGCCCCTGCTGACTGCAGAGGGGGTTGGATTGGATGACCTTTGGAGGACCCTTTCAACCCAAACCATTCTGATACTATATCCATGTTGTGGCAGGATGAGCATTTCAGGTGGATGTGCCTCTTGCAACTGGAGCTTGCTGCTGTTAGGGTGACTAGGGAGCACTGTGTTGGCTGACTTTCTGCTCTTTGTTTCTCTAGTATTGCCATATAATTTTTAATTCCTTTAGTAGAGAGCTAATGTCTGGCTAGTCAGCCTTAGGAATGAATGATCCAGCAAGCAATACTTCCAAGATGTTGTTCTGCTGTGGCTGATCTTTAACTTGTTACAGGCTAACTTGTGTAAATGCAGAGAAGAGTAGATGCTGACAACCATGTCTTTATGTTGTGGAATACACAGAACCTGCCCTCTTAGTCCAGTAGGCTGATGTGGACCCTCTTTTCAGGGCTGAATTAGGTGATGCACTTAGCCCACATCCAAAATACATGGTGTTCTCACTAGTCTCACATTAAAAATGGAGTGACTTTGTTTACTGCTTGAGCAGACCTTCTCACTGGAGTGCACCATAACCTGACTGAGTAGACTTGGCTTGCAGGACATGCTGTAACTGAATGCCATTTTTAAAGACTTACCAGAAGAGTCAGTTTGCTCTGTATTAAACAATCTGTTGCCCATCAACAAGCAGTAATAAACCCCCAGCAGTAAATGCTGTAGACACATGGATGTCACCGTAGGAATACAGAGAGTAAAGACAAAAGGAGACTTGCACAATAGTGGGGTAGTTTGAGAGCTGTTGAGAAGGAAATAAAAAGAGGCTGGTGAGCCAGCTAAGCAGTTTGTTCCAGGAATTTGCTTTCATTGGTTTAAACTTCAAGTTAAAATTACATTTTTGTTGTTACAACACTGACACATCTTTACGAGGAAGTTAATAGGAGGGAACAATCTTTCAGCAAATTAAATGAAAGGCTACTATTTGCAGCTGACATCTGTGAAACTGCTGCTGCATTCCTTGCAGTAGGGCTTGGAGAAATAAATGAGCAAGTCTTCATTATAATCGAGCTTTAATGGCATCCATATGCTATATATCTTGTAATGGTGCTCATGTTGTGTGCTTTCTGTGTAGCATAAAACCCCTGAATATTAGTCTGTCAAAGACCCATTAATGTAATGCCTTGATGCAGTGCTTAGCCTGCGTGAGGCTTGTGTACTTCAAGTATATCCCAGCAAACCGTGGTGGGGGCAGCAAGTCTGACATGCTTTTGGGCTGACCTTTCAGGTTGTCTGTTTCACATCTTGCAGCATACCTTCCAGGTAATGAAATCTAGTGGAGCAAAGAAGATGTTTTTTTGTGTAAATATATCATTTTCATTCTAATTCTTTTCAAATTAGTATTCTCTAACCAGCATGAGAAGGTGCAGAGTCTTTCGGCAGCGTTGTTTCACATCGTGTAATGATATTCTACCGAGGCCAGGAGTAAACTATTTTCTCTAGCTTCTGCCCAGAACTCATTTTGTGTATTAATTGAGTTTTACTTATCTATGGTTTAGTCAGCATCGTTTTGCCAGCTAATTGCTTTTGGACCTGTCTTTGAAGGCAGAATTCTGTCGTCTTAGAATAGAATAGAATAAACCAGGTTGGAAGAGACCTTCAAGATCATCGCGTCCAACCTATCACCCAACACCACCTAATCAACTAAACCATGTAACCAAGCACCCTGTCAAGTCTCCTCCTGAACACCTCCAGTGACGGCGACTCCACCACCTCCCCGGGCAGCCCATTCCAATGGGCAATCACTCTCTCTGTGTAAAACTTCCTCCTGACCTCCAGCCTGAACTTCCCCTGGTGCAGCCTGAGACTCTGTCCTCTTGTTCTGGTGCTGGCTGCCTGGGAGAAGAGACCAACCTCTGCCTGTTTACAACCCCCTTTCAGGTAGTTGTAGAGAGCAATAAGGTCACCCCTGAGTCTCCTCCTCTCCAGGCTAAGCAGCCCCAGCTCCCTCAGTCTCTCATCACAGGGCTGTGTTCCAAGCCCCTCACCAACTTCGTTGCCCTTCTCTGGACTCGTTCCAGCAAGTGTTCAGCCTGTGGCATGGTTAGGGTTTGCCGGCATCCGAGGTTTTCATGAGCAGTACAAGTTCACAAGCCTGTTTTTGAGTAACTAAACTATGGCCAATGCTTCACACTTGCTTTTTTGTTTCTCCATAGTTTGAACTGTCTAGATTTCTCATGATATACTGCTTCTGCTGAATGATGTACCATAAATGCACTGATGAGGCATAGTTTAAAAACTAGAAAAAGATTCTTTGTGGGCTTGACTTGCTTCCCTCTACCTCCTATAATGCACAGGGATGGGATGCTGTAAATGTGTATTACTATTTTTAAACAAGCTCAAATCATAAAGAATGTATGATTTAGCTTTGTCTTGCTCTATCAGATGGTTTGGGGGAGGTTTCAGGAATGAAATCACAGAAAATAAGGCAGGATCATGTTATATGTTCCAGTACTGAAACACCTAAGCTGTGCCTGAGTTACCCAGGATGAATCTTCAATTAGCTATTTCTTCAAGGCCTACACCATGGAGGTTCCTTGCTTTTCCAAGGAAGCTGATTCCAGAACTTGAGTCTCTCCACTCTTGGGAGGTTTTTTTTTTAGGGGGTCAGTATTATGTTCTTTGATGGCTGTCCAGAAAATTTAATACTTCCCTGTTTCAGTGGAAGATTTATCCCCTTCTGTGTGTTGGAAGAAGACCCTTGCCATGTATAATCTCTCCTGATAGTACTTGTTACTGTTCTCTAAGCTTTCTAAAATTTATCCCTGTCTTTCTGGAAATGAAGTTAGTGTCCAGTGTTAGATGCAGGTCAAGGAAAAGCTTTCCATCACTGGACGATATATGCTCTTCAGCACCCTCGTTCCTCAGTTGACATTTAAACCTTGCTTGGATTTCCACTCAACAGCCTGCTCACTTCTGGAATTTCCTTCCCCACACCTGCTTCTCCAAGATTTTTGGGATGCTTCTGTAGAAAATTCTAATCTTGGTAATAGCTTCATGAATTCTTTAGACCTCTTTTCCATACACAGTTTTGGAGTCAGTAAAATACTTGTCTTCTCAGAGCAGCTCTGGTGTAAGCCCAGCATGATTTATGTTTATGGCCTCTCACTCAAGCACAACAGGAAACAGAAAACCAAACAGTGGACAAAACCATGGCATCACTTTTATATATCTTGTGTTATTCTACATCATGTTTGTCCTTGATCCTCTGATAAGAGAGATTTTTGTTCCAGTAGTATCTCTTGAGTCTCTTCAAAGTAAACAACTGGGCGTTTTTCTGTTCTTTTCCTAGTTGTTAGCCATTGGAATGTGCTGCCCAGGGAAATGGTGAAGTCACCATCCCAGGAGATATTCAAGAGGGGATTGGATGTGGCACTTGGTGCCATGGTTTAGTAGTCATAAGGTCTTGGGTGATAGGTTGGACTTGATGATCCTTGAGGTCTTTTCCAACCTTATTGATTCTATGATTCTATTATGATCATCATAATTGAATACATTTTTGTGTGTGTGTGAGCTGTATTGGTGTGTCAAGAATCAGTCATATCTGTGCTAAACATGTCTCAGGTGTTTCAGAGGATTACAAAAAGACCCAAAGAGATAGCAGCTGTAGCAGAGGTTGTTCTTTGTGCTCAGCTGTTAGGGAGGAGAAAGGCATCTGGTCTTTCATATTGCACCCTTCACTCACACATCAAATAAAATTTGGACTCTGATGACAGGCCCTTGAAGATGGCCTTTGGGAATCTGCCTACCTGAAAGAGGTGTGGTGAGAAAGAGGAGTTGTCTCACTTGGGTGTTGACTCTGCTTATATTGATTTGGCCCACAGTGTTGCCCTCATGGTCCTAAATTTGTGACAGAATAAGAGTCAAGAAATAAATAATTTTGATAGGGTAGACAAACTCTATTTTAGGTCACTCACAAGAAAGGGAAAGAGCAAGGTACTTTGCCTGAGTGCTTTGTTCGATATGCACAAGCTGCTTCAACTTGGTTAATGAAACAGTATGTGCTGGTGCAGGAATAAAAAGTGCCCAATCTGTCTCCAGCAGGATTCCAGAAGTGTGGGTTTCTTTCTGAGCCTTTGATTGTTCTGTCATTTTAAACAGTAATCCCTTCATGCTGATTTCACTTCATCCTTTATTATCTTATTTTCAGGGTATTGATTAAAATCCCATTACTGTTTAAGAAAAGCTTATTTGACTACTTGATGCCAGCCCCTTTATTATCTGGTAATCTGGTTTGCAAAATCCTCTGAAGAATATCTCAAGTGTGGTCACGGGCATTAGTGCAGGGATTGTGACTGCTTTTGTGAGAAGGACTTTGAGTAGAAATGTTGGGTGCTTATAATTTCTCTGCTCTGCCAAGGTAGTGTAGGCCTTTCAGCTTTTTTTCAGCTCTGTTGAATTATGAAGTAATTGGATGGAGAATTCCACTACTTCAGGATATTCAGCACTTGGAGGTATCATTGTACTCTCATTTAAAACACAATGGGGGGAAAAAATATTATGGAACTAAATTGTCTTTAAAACTGCAAGTCTTGCTTGATCTGACTTGAGTGAGCTATCAAGGTAATGCTTGTTTTTATTGTTTGGTTGGTGGAGTTTTTTTGACTTTTCCTCTTTATGGTATAATCAGATTGTTCTGGGTCATAGTTTTTAGTGCATATCTAAGAATTAAGCTGTATTGTGCTGTGCCTTGCTATCTGAGATAGTCAGCACCATTGGTTCCTTGCAAATAGCTCATCCATAAGATGAGCAGCAGCTGTGTAAAAGTATTTCTTGCTTGAAGTAATTATAAGTAGATTAGAGGAGAGGGTCTGGGTTTGGTGGAATGCAGCTGAATACAAACTCTACCACAGGAAAAGTATGATGGGGATACCTTCCTCAGGTGGCAATTAGGTGAACCTCAGATGATGTGGGTAGGTTTTTTTCTGTCTCCTTGCTAGACATTACAAAATACTGCTGTTTAATCATACCTTAATTAATGGATTTGGTCATATTTGAATCAATACTGCTATTTAATCATACCTTAATTAATGGATTTGGTAATATTTTAATCATGGGATCATTTTTTCCTTGGTCACAAGGGCCTTGATTAACGCATACATATGTGATCCCATGTCATCACACTACCTGGTTATTAAACCATATTGCATTATGTTTGCAGCACAAGTGTATCATTCAGAATGAGAACCTGATCAATACTGTGTCCATCTTCCACACACCCAATGATGCACCTGAAACTTAGATGTTTGAGAGAAATAAGAATAGCTCTGTACCATGGACTGGATTATATTTCCCAGGTGTTTTCTCTAAGTGTATAAAACATGGAGTTCCATGTGAGTACTTCTTTTCTATGAAGTAGTTGACTTCAGTCTTGCTTTTCAGGTACTTGTGGTCAATGAAGTATAAAGCTGTGTGTAAGTAAATGTGTAATGTGCTGGGAAAAGCAAAAGAAACAGCACAGCCTGTTCTTACATTGTGTTACTGGTTGCCAGAGAGACACCTAGTTCTCAGGTTGCAATGGTGCTAATGGAAAGGGATTGTGCAAAGACTCTGTGGATTTATATTGCCTGTTGTCTCTGCAGTAATTTTAGGAGAGTCACAGGATTTCATACTTGCTCAGTGTCTGTTGAAGCCACCAGGAGTTTTTTCCCTGTTGCCTATGAGTAAGGATCAAGCCCTCAGGTAACTGGCTCTGAGAAACACAAATGTTTATCTGATCCCAGAACAAATGGATTTATGTGACACAGCAATGTGTGGGCAAAGAGGAAGGAGAAGATTGAAGCAGACTGGAGAAAAGGGGCATTTATACTTTTCTTAAAGCATTTGTCAAAATAGATTATGTCTTCAGCAACACTAGTCTGAAAAAAATGCTGAAGGGTTGTTGTTTAATCTGGAAAAGCTGTCCCTTTCAGTGACCTGGAATGCCATTTCAGTAGTCATACTGCCATACAGCTGTCACAGCATCTGTGAAAGCAGATACTGAAGAGAGAAGCTTCCCTTGACAGCAGTGCTGTGTCTGTGCTGTCCAGGTTTAGATTGACACACATCTGGAAGTGCATATGTGAGTGTAATTTATGGCATTGTAAGTTAATGTTATATCAGATGAGTGGCAGAGCTGCAAGTCTGTGACAGGCTGCCCAGTGTCTGAAACCATGGTTGATCCAACAGCTGTATTAAAAGGAGAAATAACTGTCAGGCAGAAAGCCTTTAGCATAGGCTCCTTGCAATGCAAGGTGGCTGTGAAACTGCTTAAACCAGCCCTTTGCAACTTGTCAGCCAATTATTTTCAATAACAGAGCCATGCAGTTAAGTGTGATGATTTTGGTTCTCACTTGAAACATTGAAGAGTCCCACATGCCAGGTCAAGCACAGTAAATGTGACTAAATGATTTGAAAGGCTTTTTGACTTAAATGACTGCGAACCCACTTAAAATGTTTTCTTGACATAAGCCAATAAAAGCTAATTGAGTTCAGAAAAGATGAAAAACACTTGTTGAAGTTACCATCTGGTGGTAAGGCAGGAGTGTGGTCTGTATAAACAAGAGGGATACAGATATATTTCAAGTCACCAAGACTGAGATTAGGATGAGCTGTGGTGTTACAAAATCCATGTTGGGAAGTGGGAAAGCAGAAGTTAGTGGCTGGGAGGTTTCATGGAGCTTGGCACTTGCCTTCCTTTGCTTTCATGCTATCAATCTTGTTCTTCTCTGAGAAGTCCTCATCAGAGTGAAAAGAGCAAACACTTTGACACTTCCTTTCCAAAAACATCAGTAATGCCTTTCCTTGGAAAAGTGACTCCTGCTCTTCTGATGGAGAGGCCAACTGCTCTCAGAATTGCAGTGCACTGCTATTCTTGATAGGATTGAGAGTGTTCTTCACCTGAACTGGAGGTGATCTCTGTCATAGAAACACAGCTTGCTTCTTGGAGACAATTTGAAAACCTATAGTTACTGATGGTCAATTGGGAGAGCACGAGGGAAGTCGTGGGGGCAGAAAGAAAGAGCAGTAACAAAGAAATACCCTGGCAAACACAGCAAGAAGCCAAAAAGAACCAGCACAGTTCTGTGTCCTAGCACCAGCTCTTCATGCTGTGTCTGTGTTGGCTGTTCACCTCCAAATGCAAACTGCTCAACGCTCATCCTCCTAACAAATGGTTTTACTGGCAAAGGAAATAACATTTATTTGCACTTGGACAATGCAATTGGTATCACAAGTGTAATTTAGCAAAGCTCAAGTAACAGTTGTTAGTAAAGGAATTCTGATGTGGGACAGTGTGGTGTACTGAGGGAGAGAGGGGGGACATGACTTAGAGCAAATCCTCAGCAGAACAGCTTAGAACCTAAAAGCTGGATGTTGGGGAAGTGGGAGCTGATATACTGAGCAAACTAGATCCAAGAGTTCTGATTGACATGATCTAAGGCAGCAGGCACTCTTATTTAGTGGGAAATGTGAAGTTCCTGGGCAACCAGCATCAGAACAAGAGGACACAGTCTCAGCTTGTGCCAGGGGAAGTTTAAGCTGAAGGTGAAGAGCAAGTTCTTCCCAGAGAGAGTTGTTAGCCATTGGAATGTGCTGCCCAGGGAGGTGGTGGAGTCACCGTCCCTGGAGGTGTTCAAGAGGGGATTGGACATGGCACTTGGTGCCATGGTTTAGTAGTCATGAGGTCTGTGGTGACAGGTTGGACTTGATGACCTTTGAGGTCTTTTCCAACCTTATTGATTCTATGATTCCAAGTTTTAGGCTTAAATTTAGTTTGTCTTTAGTATTAAAAGGCATGGCAGAGAGGAAGGGAATATGTGTAAGTGATGTTTCACATGGACCCTTCCAACATTTGTAGCTCTCTTCCTTCCCAGGGAATGTCTTGCAATGTTGTTTTCCATTGGCTTCTCGGAACCAGCAGGGTTTGGAGTTCTCTGTGTGTTTTGGAGAGTGGTTTGAGGGTGGGTTTTGGAGCTGGAGGGGCTTTTTGTTGTTTGGTTTGGGGAGTTGTTTTTGTCTCTAACACTGAATTATACCAGTTGCTGCAGTAGGGCATTCTATTCTAATGCCGCCTTTTTACACCACCTGACATACTGCATGGGTGGCAGAGCTGTAGGCTTCCATTCATGTCTTTTTATTTCCTGTTATTTTCACTGCCCTTCAGGGACCTGATTAAGAGAAGTCTGTGCTGGTACTTATTATCTCTAGCCTCGCTCTGTTGTGTTGTATTCCCTCTTGCTTTTTTAGCTCTTGGAACTGATTAATTAAACCTTTAGTGCATAAAGTAATAGGAAACACAAACTGTTTAGTTAATTCATTAGTGTGTTGTGGGAGACATGTAGGTCTGTGCTCAGATAACTTTTTACCTGAAATCATCACATTAACAAGTGCAATTTCGGTTCAGTTTTAGATGGTGACACTGAAAATTACCTTTAAACACTTGACATGTCTCATAGTGACATTTCACACCTTGGCTACTAATTGTCTCTCCCTTTCTCACACTCCTCCATGCCATGTGCAGCCCATGTGAGCTTACTGCTCCCTTGATTTGCCACAGGCTGCCAGTTCCACAAGCTTTGCCCCTTTAGAGCAGCAGGAACGTGGGAAGTGTCACAAGGCAGACAGCCATAGGGAAAGGGTGGTACAAACCCTGCCAGCAAAGCCCTGAAGAAATTCAGCCTTTTTCCACAGAAAAGTGCTACAGGAATTGGATGTAAGTAAAGCAGTGCAACAGGCAGAATGGACTGGCAGGAATAAGATACTCTTAGAGTTAAGTATGTGTTGTTAGGTGCTGATGTTAAGAAAATGGGTATCAGATCACAGAAGTAGTATCCAGTAGTGTCTGGTGGGTTCTGGAGCCCACAGAGGAGAAGTTTTGGGTTTTATTCTCAGCAGCTGTCAGACTTCACTGCATACAGTGGAGCATGCTCTTCCTACAGGCAATTTCACTGGCCCCTGCTTATTCTCGACTGCTCTCCAGGGGTAGATGAGGTTGTCTCAAGGGAAAGTGCTTTTTGGATGGTCACCTTGAGGAAGATCAGCCCACTTGATAGCATCCCATGATTGCTGAGGGTTTTCACCTTTTGCCTGCAAATACAGTAAGGGAATAGTGAGTGTTCCAGGACAGGTGGCCCTATCTTTCTAAAGTTGGCATGGGAAGCAAAGGAGTTGACTTTTTTTTCCTCTCTTGCCCTGCCCCTTTACAGACAGGCATCTCTGTAACATTTGAATTGGAAAGTGCTGCATACATTGCCTTTGGAGGACCTGATGAACCTCATGGACTAGGGCAGAGATCTTGTTTTAAGATCTGTTCTTATTAGCATCTTTTTCAAGCTGTCAGGAGTTTCTCCCACGGTGGCTAGTCAGCTACAGTAATCTGACTTTGCCTGCTCTCATTTCCACCCAGTCCATGATGTGCACGTGCCTCTAATACAAATGGGTGCATCTCCAGTGCTGGCAGAACTGAAGTGGCCAGGAGATCAGCATATATTCATGCTGACACTGCATATGACTAGGCAAATAGACAAAATTCATGTACTCAAACAGCTCTTGAGGATGTACCTCTTCATTATCTCACTTGTTACAGTAAAAAAACTCCAGTTCTGTTCTGACAGTACAGCACAGAGTGTAAAGCTGAGTAACCACTTCTGTTGTTAGTCTTCATGCTGATGGTACTAATTCACTGTCTGCCTTGTCTTGCTAAATCAGCATCTTAGAAGTCCCCTCAACACCTGGTACCTGGCTGGCATCAGACAGCCTTCAAAGAGCTGAGCAGGAGCTGCCTGCTGGGCAGTGATGAGGCACAGGCAGTACTTAGACATTCGTTGTCATGGCTGAAAGACCAGCCAGCTGCTAGATCTGCCTAAAGGGTCCTGCTAACAAAGAGGAATGAAGCAGACATCAGAAACTGTCCCACAGGCTAGCTAGCTGATTTGTTTCTTTTTCTGCTGTCTCCAGCTGTCAAGACCCTGTGTGAGCGATGCTTGATGAGATTATAGTCATTTTCCTTTCACAGAAGAGGGATATTGTGGACAAGTCAGAGCTCCAGCAGGACTCTGTGTGCTTCGGTTGATGCTGTCTGGGGGCAGACAGGGACCACACAGGCCTACAGAAAGTCAATTGCCACTTAGTGGAAGTTGGACAGGAAGGTTTTTCTCACTTGCTGTTGAGGCTAGAAATGCACAGCTGCTGTGGCAGCCCTGTCATGAGTGACAGCCATATGACACTGCCCACAGGGAGCTGTCCTGGCAGCTCCTGCTGATAGATTTGGGTGGAGGAGCTGAATACTAACAGTGCATGCAACCATGGGCTTTCTGTGTTCCTACCTTCTTCTGGGAAATAAGGGGATGGATGACTTGCCAGGTGTGGGGAAAACAAAAAGGTGTTAAGTAATTTGGAAAAGTTAAATGAATAATCAATTCCAGTGCTTGCAGAGCCAAGCCCTTACACCGAGGTCCCACATGATGTGCTCTTGAGGGTGTGAGGTGAAGGAATTTAAAGCATAAATCAATCTGTTGAGCATATAATGTATGGCATAACAGTAGCAGAAACTTCAACAAGCCTTTCCTGTGGTTGGAGCTTTTTGTTAGAAAGAAAGAAAGAAAAACAAACCTCTAATGAAATAATTGAATTCTTCATCACAGTTTCATCATAAATTAAATCATAAACCATAGCTGATTAGCACTGTTAGTTAGCTACAGTGCTAAAAGGAGAAAGATGTAGCACAGGCAGGGAAGGGAACCTCTTCTGAGAAGCAGCAACAGCAGATCACCTTTTATCTTCCCTAGTTTGCTCTGTGGTATTTGATTTAGCATCACAAGGGGTTGAAACTAGATGATCGTTAAGGTCTCCTCTAACCTAAACCATTCTATGATCATATTTGAAAGGTCATGGAGAGCAGGAGAGAGGGCATCATCTCAATGCTCAAAAGCATATAAAGGGTTGGTGTCAAGAGTGTGGAGCCAGTCTTAATTTCACAGAATCACCAAGGTTGGAAGAGACCTCAAAGATCAAGTCCAACCTGTCACCACAGACCCCATAACTAAACCCTGGCACCAAGTGCCATGTCCAGTCCCCTCTTGAACACCTTCAGGGATGGTGACTCCACCACCTCTCTGGGCAGCCCATTCCAATGGCAAATAAGTAACAGGACAAGGAATAATGGGCACAAACTGGGACACAGAAGCTCCCTCTGAACGTGAGGGAAAACTTCCTTACTTTAAGGGTGCTGGAGCACTGGAACAGGCTGCCCAGAGAGGTTTTGGAGTCTCTTTCTCTGGGGATACTTAAAACATGTCTGGAGTCTCTCCTATGCGACCTACTCTGGGTGAGCCTGCTTTAGCAGGGGAGTTGGGCTGGATGATTACCAGAAGACCACTCCAACCCCTACCATTCTGTGATTCTCTTAGCAAACTGCTAGCAAGGGATGTGTCTAATGATCAGCCTTGGTTTCTGGAAGAAAAGCAGCCACCCCTCGTTTATTTCTGTGACACACTGACAAGTTATTTCATTCAGGGCAAAAGAAAAAAAATCATTCTTACTAAAGCACTTTCAGTTGTGGCAACCCTGAATAATGCAGGAAACATGAGATACTCTATGAAAATTATCTCTGCGTATCATCCTTGAGCACAGCCCTGTGAGGAGAGGCTGAGGGAGCTGGGATTGTTTAGCCTGGAGAAGAGGAGGCTCAGGGGTGACCTCACTGCCCTCTATAACTACCTGAAGGGAGGTTGTAGCCAGGTGGGGGTTGGTCTCTTCTCCCAGGCAACCAGCACCAGAACAAGAGGACACAGTCTCAAGCTGTGCCAGGGGAAGTTTAGGTTGGAGGTGAGGAGAAAGTTCTTCACCGAGCGAGTCGTTCATCATTGGAATGTGCTGCCCAGGGAGGTGGTGGAGTCACCATCCCTGGAGGTGTTGAAGAGGGGATTGGATGTGGCACTTGGTGCCATGGTTTAGTAGTCATGAGGTCTGTGGTGACAGGTTGAACTGGGTGATCCTTGAGGTCTCTTCCAACCTTAGTGATACTGTGATCCTTTTGGCTGTCACAGCGACTTCCTTAGCTAGGGGATCACAGTATGCAACTAGTATGCATGAAATGTTTCCCCCCCCCCCCCCCATTATTCTGTTACTTTTGTGTTGGGCTTGTGCCACAAAGTATATTTAGAATGCATTAATTGTTTCATTCTGAGTTTGCTCGTTTGCCTAGGAAATGCTGAAAGCAATTAAGCTTTATTTAGCTTTTGACGTATTTTTGTGCCATCCCTGGCTCTAGAGCAACTTAATCTTCTCAATGTATGTTGTTTTAAATGAATAATAGATACCCAGGGTGTAAATGAAAACCTGGCCCTTTGCTGACCTCTCATCATTTGTTCTAAGGAGACTTTGTCAACTTAATTAAATTAAAATATTAGTATGAAAGACTGGCAGTGACAGAGGAAAAACAGGCTGCTGGCTTTGGCGGTGCATAAACACTTTGTTAGGGACTCCGTGACTGGCAATTGTGTGTTTATACCAACTTTGTATCAAAGCAAGACATTTCTTTCGTGAAAAATAACCAGTTCTGCCCAAAATGGAATGTTCCCTGGGAGATTAAAATAGGGGAGAGAAAATAACCATCAACTGACATGGGTAACATCTAAGAGAGGGATTTTGGACATTAAAGCATTGTGTTAACTTGTTCGTTGTACTAACTCACAATATGTGCCACCATCCATGTAGTTTTGCCTGGCTAGATAAAGAGGGTTCATAGACTTTGAGATATACTTTTCATGTCATGGTACTGCAGGAAGTTTTTCCATAGGGCCACAAGGATAGTCAGAGGGCTGGAGCACCTCTCCTATGAGGACAGACTGAAGGAGTTGGGGCTGTTCAGTCTGCAGAACAGAAGGCTCTGAGGTCACCTTATTGTGGCCTTCCGGTATCTGAAGGGGGCCTATAAGAATGCTGGGGAAGGACTGCTCAGGATGTCAGGTAGTGATAGGACTAGGGGGAATGGAATGAAGCTGGAGGTGCGGAGATTCAGGCTGGATGTGAGGAGGAAGTTCTTCCCCATGAGAGTGGTGAAACCCTGGAATGGGTTGTCCAGGGAGGTGGTCAAGGCCCCGTCCCTGGAGGTGGTCGAGGCCCCGTCCCAGGCTGGATGAGGCTCTGGCCAGGCTGGTCTAGTGTGGGGTGTCCCTGCCCACGTCAGGGGGGTTGGAACTAGATGATGCTTGTGGTCCCTTCCAACCCTGACTGATGCTATGATCTATTTTTCTAGTTTAATCTGCCAAAAAAATTCTTCTGCACTGTTTTATAGCAGTGTCATATCAAAGTGGCCAGGACAGAAAAGCACTAGTAAAAATAACTTGGTAGCTGGTGGGGGGAGCAACATAGTTTATAAAGAAAGAATTCAAACCAGGGCATTATCAAGTGTTTATCTCCAGTCCTACTTTTTATTATATATATTAGCCTGTTAAGAGTTAAAACATTCATCTGATTGCTGTGAAGGTATTGGAACTCTTGAGGGGATTGGGCACCTGGCAGGGGGTAGCTGTAAGTGAGACTGGTCTCCTGGTTTTTTTTTCTGTAATGGGAGAGACTCCATCTTTAGCTTAATCTCTTCTGTGAAGTCATTTAATTCTGTTATCTCCCTGTACTGATTATCAAGGGAGCTCTGAGGAGCTTAGTTACTGTGAACAGTCTTTGTGGAGCATTTCCCCATCTCAGTCAGGCAGCTATGCCTGCTATGTGGTGTCTGTGTGCTGAGGTAACCACTCCGGGGTATGAGCTGTGTAGCCCAGCTGCATGTGGTCATAACCTGAAGGCTAAAACATGGGAAAGCAATCATGCCATGCTTTCAGAAATGTCTGAGGACAGCAGGCTTCCTCTGGGGGGGGAAAGCAGGGGATGATGTTTTCTCTCCTAAGAAGCTAATAATTTGCCTGCATTTCCATTTGTGAGGTGTGTCCTGGTGAGCTGGGAGGGAGGAGGAGGAAGAGGTTGCAGAAAAGCTTGCCTGGCCTTTGCATCACCCTCCCCCTTTTGCTTGATCTCTGTTTGGGAAGGTCTCTCTCCCTCCTGGTGCTGGAGAGGAGTCACAAAGCAAGGCAAATGAGCCAGGGCCTGCAGGTTAGGCAGGGAGGAGAGTTGATGGGGTGCTTGGTGCCATGGGTTAGTTGTTTAGGTGGGTTGGATTGGTTGATGGGTTGGACGCGATGATCTTGAAGGTCTCTTCCAACCTGGTTTATTCTATTCTATTAGAAAAAGATTAAGCCCAGCCATTTCCAGTCATAAATTGTGTTCTCCAGCAGATCCTCTTGCCCTCTCAGCACTTCTGGAAACACCAGGAACAACCTGCATGCTCCTCAAGAGACATGACTCTGAATTTAAATGGACCCCGCACGGTGCCATGTTCCCATTTCTTTGTGGTAGCATTTTGCATTTTCCCTCACCATCACAGCTGGGGCAGCTTTCTCTGCAAAAACCAATCAGCATAAGGCAAGTCAGAGGAGGCTATAGGGAGTTACTCTGTTTTATTGTAAAACTTTTCACAGCAGTGGCTCTTGGACACCGTGTTGCTGCTGCTGGATCTTTCTTCCTGGCCTGTCACCTTTTGCTGGCACTGTCTGCAGGAAGGTACTGACTGGTAGGCTGTGCTTTTGCATTAAATATTGAAGTCCTGAAGCCTTGCTTTGCCTCCAACTGGTGGAGTTGTCCTGGCACCCTCCAGGAAACATTGGGGGATGATAAACTGTCTGTAGGGACCGAAAGAGTTGTGCTGACTGATGGCAAGACTTTTGATTTGAGAAGTGCTTTGACCCTTTGAAGTACTTGTGCAGCTTCCCTGAGGATTGGCTGTTCCTGTCAGTTGAAACTTAGCTGCTGCTTTATATATGCTGAGGACATCATGTAATTTTCCTAAAGCCTTGTAAATAGTGTTGTGCCTCTGGATTTCAGTCACTTAAACCCACCCCCAAACTTTTGACTATGTGTATTTCCTCCATGGTTCCCTTTCCTGGTACATTCTGTGTGTTTTAGAAGAGAAGGCTCCCAGGTGACCTCATTGTGGCCTTCCAGTATCTGAAGGGGGCCTACAGGAAGGCTGGGGAGGGACTTCTCAGGATCCCAGGTAGTGATAGGACTAGGGGGAATGGAATGAAGCTGGAGGTGGGGAGATTCAGGCTAGATATGAGGAGGAGGTTCTTCCCCATGAGAGTGGTGAAGCCCTGGAATGGGTTGTCCAGGGAGGTGGTTGAGGCTCCATCCCTGGGGGTGTTTAAGCCCAGGCTGGATGAGGCTCTGGCCAGCCTGCTCTAGTGTGGGGTGTCCCTGCCCATGGCAGGGGGGTTGGAACTAGATGATCCTTGTGGTCCCTTCCAACCCTGAATGATACTATGATGATCTCATACTTCATATTCCTATGTGCAGAAGGACCAGAAGCAGGCTGCTGGAAAAATACTGAGCTGATTTACCAGCAGCCTGAGGCTCATATTTCCTGAGCATGAATGGCAGTAGAATTATAAACACTGTGCTTCAGATTCTGTGGCGCTCAGTATTAATAACAAAGTTCATGAAATAAATGGACAATAATGACAAAACAGTGATAGTCCTGCTTTAATGTGCTTTCCTGATCCTCAGCTTCACTTCACATTTCACTCAATTGCATCATACTAATTAGAACAGTAGTTATAAATCATTTAGAAGTAAGTTCTAAAGTTCTATTAATGTTTTACAGGAGTTTTTGTGTGCGTGTGTTAAGTCATATAAACAACATGATTCTATAGACAGTTGTTTGAGATACATTAAAGTAGTGCCTCATAAACTGAATGATACTATGATACTATGAAATACTTTCAGTGCTGGTCTGGAACTTCAAGTTTAAGCAGTGTGGCTTCTCTTTCCTGAAGTGTACAAAAGGAGTTTTGTGTTTGCCTCTGGTGTCAGTATATGACTGACACATAGTACAGGTTGTAATGGATGTCCACATAGTAAAATATGAAAATACAGTGGCCAAGGAAATTACAGAAAGGAAGCAAGGTGAAGGAATGCATCTAGTAGAAAGAGTGAGTGTCATACCTGAGTCCTTTTCACAGTATGACTAAGGTTGGAAGAGACCTCGAGGATCATTGAGTCCAGCCTGTCACCACAGACCCCATGACTAGACCATGGCACTAAGTGCCACATCCAATCCCCTCTTGAACACCTCCAGGGACTGTGACTCCACCACCTCCCTGGACAGCACATTCCAATGACGAACAACTCTCTCTGGGAAGAACTTTCTCCTCACCTCGAGTCTAAACCTCCCCTGGCACAACTTGAGACTGTGTCCCCTTGTTCTGCTGCTGGTTGCCTGGGAGAAGAGACCAACCCCTTCCTGGCTACAACCACCTTTCAGGTAGTTGTAGAGGGCAATGAGGTCACCCCTGAGCCTCCTCTTCTCCAGGCTAAACAATCCCAGCTCCCTCAGCCTCTCCTCACAGGGCTGTGCTCAAGGCCTCTCCCCAGCCTTGTTGCCCTTCTCTGGACACGTTCAAGTGTTTCGATGTCCTTCTTAAACTGAGGGGCCCAGAACTGGACACAGGACTCAAGGTGTGGCCTAACCAAAGCAGAGTACAGGGGCACAATGACTTCCCTGCTCCTGCTGGCCACACTATTCCTAATGCAGGCCAGGATGCCATTGGCCCTCTTGGCCACCAGGGCACATTGCTGGCTCATGTTCAGGTGGCTATCAATCAACACCCCCAGGTCCCTCTCTGTTTGGGAGCTCTCCAGCCACTCTGACCCCAGCCTGTAGCTCTGCATGGGGTTGCCTGCTGTCCTTTAGCAGTGGTGGTCTGCATCTATCTCCTTCAGGAGAGTGCATTTGTCAGCTTACAAGGCATTTGGGACATAAAACCATTTTGGAAGAATAACTGAGCAAAAATAAGCTACAAAAGGTTTTCAGTGCTTTACACATTTTGCTGTGGTTGAGCTTTGTGCAGCTCACAAACCGAGCTGTAAGCCAGCTTTTGAAAATCCCCCAAATGCCCTGGTCATTCCCCAGGTTCGGATTGCTGCTGTGGTTTCTTGACCTGAGTAATGGGTTCTCCTGGAAAAAAAAACATAAGAACTTACAGTGTTAAATGTAGCTTTACAGAAACTTGGAGTAGAAATAACACCTTCCACTAGAGCCCCAGGCCTGCATCCCAAGGCTTCAAGAAGACAGCCCATAACTTCATAACTGAAGAGTAAGTAGACACCCAGCATTGACTTTATGGCTGAAGAGTAAATAGGTACTTAATAGTGACTTCCTTTGGAGAATTTCTTGGCCACCCTGATAATATTGGTGGAGAGCTTGAAAAATGTCTGAGCTGGGAACAAAATCAGCGTTTTACTGTACTTGATTATTGAGATCTACTGAGCTTTTACATTTATTTATGGCATGTTAATTTCTAGAGCACCTCAAGTCCATGTACTCATTGTTGGTGAGCCTTTCTTCACTTCACCCTCCATCTATTCAGGTTCTCTCTTGTTTAAAGATTTGTTCTGTTTAAGAATATACAATATTTAGTTTGGGGTTTCTTGTGGGGTGGGAAAAGAGGATCCTCATCAATTTCATAGTATCATAGTTTCATTCAGGGTTGGAAGGGACCACAAGCATCATCTAGTTCCAACCCCCCTGCCATGGGCAGCGACACCCCACACTGGATCAGGCTGGCCAGAGCCTCATCTAGCCTGGTCTTAAACACCTCCAGGGACGGGGCCTCAACCACCTCCCTGGACAACCCATTCCAGGGTTTCACCACTCTCATGGTGAGGAACCTCCTCCTCACATCCAGCCTGAATCTCCCCCCCCCCTCCAGCTTCATTCCATTTCCCCCTACTCCTCTCACTACCTGAGATCCTAAGAAGTCCTTCCCCAGCCTTCCTGTAGGGCCCCTTCAGATACTTGAAGGCCACAATGAGGTCACCTCGGAGCCTCCTCTTTATTTTTAAGCCAAGAGCTAGTTGAATAAAAGCCAAAGCCTACTCTCCCTGGTTAAAAAGAATCAGAATATGAAACATGTCTCATTCTGTATGCTGAGAGCTTTGTTGAGCATCTCCTGGGGTCTAGTCGTGTCTCTTCAGGAGCTGTCTGCATAGCTGTGCACACTTAACTGTCACCTTAAAATGAGGAGAGAGTTGGATGCAACCAAAAAAATGCTGTAGCTGCTCCAGTGAGCATGAAGGAATATGGAAAAGCTACCTGTTGTGTTGCTCCAAAAGATGAAATATGACAGCAAGGAAAAATAAGGGCTCTGAATTGCTATTCTCCGGTTCCACCACTTGTTGAAATGAGCTGAGCAGCTTTGTCTTAGAGCACCCACCTGACACTAAACCAGCAGTTAGCCACAGTCTTTTTGAGATTTGCCAGAAACATGTTGATGCTTTTATTTTATTCCTAACCTGATGTCCCAACTGAAACCACTACAAGCTGCACTGAATAGTATCCAGGTGCAGCTTAGGTGTTTCTTCCTACTTCTCATGCGTTAAGAGTAAAGAATGTAAGTTGATAGTTTCCAAACCATCTTAATCAAGAAGGATCATCCACTCGTGGTAAAACATATTGCTGCATGCAGATAACTCCTCAACAGGCATGCCTGGGAATTTTTCTGATTAACAAAATGCAGTACATCAAAAAGTTCTGACAGGTTGTGTTGCTCTCAGCAGATGTTTCGGTGGAGCACAATGTGGGGGGACTTAATGACATCTTCTGCTAAGTGTGGCTTCACTGAGAGAGTCATTGGTCATTGGAATGTGCTGCCCAGGGAGGTGGTGGAGTCTCCATCCCTGGAGGTGTTCAAGAGGGGATTGGACGTGGCACTTGGTGCCATGGTCTAGTTGTGAGGTCTGTGGTGACAGGTTGGACTCGATGATCCTCGAGGTCTCTTCCAACCTTGGTGATACTGTGACACTGTGGCTGATGCCTTGCTGCAGGAACAGCTCTGTTTCCACTTCTTTTTTCTCCCAGAAATATAATAGAAAGAACAAAGGGGCTGCTTCCAACTGTGCCCTAACATGGTAGCTTTTCAAAACCTTGAAATACTTCATTTGGGGTTTTGGGGCAAGTTTTTTTTTTTTACCAGCTGTGTGTTAAGTCACGTGTTTTAGTCTGGGTAATTGGGAAATGAGATAAAATGACTTCATCTAGAAGTCAGTAGCCTGTGCAGGAATTTGGCCTCTACAATGATTACAAATGTTTCTCTCCTTTGGAGGAATCAATCTGCAATGACCTGCGTCAGAGGACTTCCATGAGTGCCAGTCACTTGCACCTTTATGGTCAGCTAGGGGAGCCTGATCTGATGATCTTTTTGCTTTTGCTCTACAAAGTTCTCCCTCCAGTCAACACTCAGATAAACTGAGTCACTTCATTGCTTTGTGGCCCAGGAAAAAGAAAACCTATAGCATAGCTAGGAGGAGTGTTTGACACATGCTATGTCACTTCAGAAACAGGACAATCTGAGCCTCCCTATCAATAGGTAATACGCTGGGTTTATTTTTGGTAGCACTCAAGTGAGTTCCAGCAGTGCCGTCAGCTCAAGGCCAGGCAGTCAAAGGTGTCACACAGTATAAGGATGTGACATTTAAGTAGAACACAAAGGTGCTCTTTATCTTCAGCCTTTACTCTGCTGTTAAAGTTTAATGACATGTTTTTAGGTGGTTGTGTGTGGCAGAAACCTCGACATAACCTGTTCCTATAGCTAGTAGGGAAATGAATGGAATCTTAATTTCATTGTGTTGGTTGAACCTCAGCTACAGTACTTGACCTTTTGAAGAAGAAATTTTAGTGCAACTGAGGACTTCCACCATGAACTGCAGATGAAGTTCCTTGCTTTGTTTTGTTGTTTTGGGTTTTTTTTAACAATCATAGAATCGCAGAATCAGTCAGGGTTGGAAGGGACCACAAGGATCATCTAGTTCCAACCCCCCTGCCATGGGCAGGGACACCCCACACTAGATCAGGCTGGCCAGAGCTTCATGTCACGTTTCACCTGGGGAAGAATGTCTGAGTTTCATGTTTGTGCAAGTGCAGTTTGGCTGCTTATGTGTAGTGGTTTGAGCCTTAACGGGGAGTTAAAAGCCCAAATGGGGAAAAGGCTGACAATCTCTTCCCCACTCCCTCCCCTCCACCTCCTTCCTCCAAACAGAGAGGGAAAGAAAGAAAAAAAAGGGGTAAGGAGCAAATCCACTAAACAACAATCTGGAGTTGGCTTGGAAGTAGAGAGGTAAAGAATTTTTCTTTAAATATATATGACAATAACAGGAAAACGTTCACAAGGGCAAGGAACAAGAGTGGATGGGAGTGGGACAGAAAAGAACAATACAAAACCAGTCTTTCTCTGAGGAGGCGCAGAGGCAGCAGGGAAAAGGATCAGGTCCGGCCACGTGGCTGAGGAGCAGGAGGGCAGCTGCAGTAGCTCTCATCCAGCAGAGGCAGGAGCCAAAAGGAGATCCCACAGCTATGATGTCCTGCATTTTATACCCTAGCTGGGCAGGGAGGGGGGAGTGGAACAGACTCAGCTTTGCCAGGGGGAAACGCCCTGCAGGGAGGGTAAAGTACCCGCAAGCCCTCTACCCTGCTTTGTTTTTCTGCTTTCAGAAAAGGGTGTTAACCCACCACATCATGTGTAAAAGTAAAATGAATGTTCTGGTTTCCATATATATATGGGGGGGGGGGGAGGCTATGCTGTTTACAGCTTGAAAACAAAGACGACATTCCAGTACCTGATCAGTGTGTTTGTGTCAAAGATTCATGATGATAATATGCTGGTCTAGTATCTCCTGATTCACTTTCGTGCTCCAGAAAGTTGGAGAGCTTTGCTTTGATTTCAGGGGGTTTGCTGAATATTGCTGCTGGAGGTTTCAAGGGAAACTCCCCTAGCTTTATCTAATAAAAGTTTAGCAGATTTTTCATCCTGCATCTCAACCAGCATTAGTTTTCTAGTGGGCATTTATCAATAAATGTGCTTTTTCCTACTCTCAGCCAGAGCCTGAGATTAATTTTGCTGTGAAATATCTTTAGGTCTTAATTAAAACTGAAGTTACTGATCCTGGTAAGTGTGCCTGGACAGACAATGCCTACATATCCTACTTTATTTAATTCTCAGGTGTTAAGAAGGATTTAGTGCCTACAGTTCTTTCAACTTAAAGCCTGTGCTGTATATATGCAGTGTTTCAAGTTAAACCAATTGCACTATAGAAGGAATAATTAGACTGTAAGAGTGCTGTGTTAAATACAGGGAAAATAGCGGACATATGAGAATGTTTTCCCCTACTCAGTGGGCTTTGTAATGTCTTTAAATGTGGTATGGTACAGTGAAACTCTGCCAGAGTGATACATGTGATGGAGCTGTTCCTGTGCTAAAGGACAGGCTTGTTGCAAGGTGCAATTTTTAAGCCAAAGCAGCAGTGGCCCCAAGTAACTTGAGGTCCTGTGGTCAAGTCATAGATGGCTGCCACAGCCTGATTTCTTATGCCGATATTAAGAACGTTTTCATTATCTTTTCTTGATAACAGTGCATCTACTACCTCCTACATTTTATTAGCAGTGCCTTCTAGATGCTCATGGTTGTTTTTTCTTCTGTATTTCTCTTCCCACCCCTGCAGTGGCATCGGTCGGAACTGGCCGTGGGCCTCTGGCGGCAGCAGCATCTTGGCAGAATTTGGGACTTTGCATCTGGAGTTCGTTCATTTGAGTCACCTCTCTGGAAACCCTGTCTTTGCTGAAAAGGTTAGATGGCTCAGTCAAAATGGTGGTGTAAGAGACAAATCACCTCTTGGGAGACTAGTATCTCTGGGGAGTCATTTGGATTTTCCTCAGCACTATTTGTCACAGGACGCAGATAATTTCGAGGTGATTCCCTAATCACCTTGGTGTGGGTTTGTATTACGAAGTCCAAAGTCTGTTCCAAAGGCATTGTGATACAACTACTCCTCCCAGGCAACCAGCACCAGAACAAGAGGACACAGTCTCAAGCTGCGCCAGGGTAGGTTCAGACTGGATGTTAGGAGGAAATTCTACACAGAGAGAGTGGTTGCCCACTGGAATGGGCTGCCCAGGGCGGTGGTGGAGTCACCATCATTGGAGGTGTTTAGGAGGAGACTTGATAGGGTGCTTGGGGCCATGGTTGAGTTGATTAGATGGTGTTGGATGATAGGTTGGATCTTGAAGGTCTCTTCCAACCTGGTTAATTCTATTCTGTTCTGTGATACTTACCCAGCCCCATAAACCCTGTAATTTCTGTTTATGCTCTAAATTAGTATCCCATTAAACAGTCAGACCATAGAGTTTTCCTCAGTGCTTCTCCAAATGTGGTGGAAACAATAATTGACAGTATGTTGGGGATCCTCTGTGATGGCCATGCAAAGCAAAGCGCCACAGCTACCCTGTGTGGTTTCAGCCAGTTTCATCTCAGAAATGCTGGATAATGTCAGTGCTGTCAGTGAGGTTAGAAAGCCCTTCCCTTGCACTGACCTTTAAGAAATACTTCTTGAACGTTCTTTTGGGGGTCAGCTGAAAAAGCAGAAAGTCAACTTTTGACCAAGTAGTTGTTGTGCTCAGTGACTCTTCCCAGGTTGGATAACAGCTTCTGGGTACTTTTTATTATGCGAGTCATGGAAAGCAACTCCTCTTCTCCCTCCCTCAATTCCCACCTAAGCAATTTTGCTTGGCTTTTTGATGTGTAGCCAGGGAGTCCTATTCTTTATAATGCACTGGATCATTTATCTTCATTTCTCTTATCTTCCTCATTTAAACTTCCACTTGATTTAATTGTGTATTCGGACTACAAGTGCCCCACGTTAGCTCAAACTTAGATGATCTGTTGTTAATCTCATTAATACTGATACTCCAGATGTTTAGCAGTGAATTTAAGACCAGTGGTCAAATCTCAGATGAATGGAAGTTGGACCAAACCTTAAGGACCAAGTCACTTTGCTGCAACAGTATTGGCAGCACTGGGATAAATTCTGTGAAACACATGCCTAGTGGTTTTAATGTGTTCAGGGGTGAACTTGAAGGCAATTTCTCTTGAACAAATCTAAACTGGAGGTGGGGAAACAAACTTACTGGGTAACTCAGTTATTTTGGACATGTGTGGTAATTTAATGTATAGCCTCTGCTGTATTCAGAGACCATCCAAGTGTGATAAAAGTGCACAAGTTAAAAATCCTAGCCTATGGTTCTCTCCCAAAGTGACATCGAGCTATAGCTGCAAGAAATCTGTTCATGTAAGCTGCTCTTCAAACCCTCTTGAGGTTGTGATTCCACAGCCCTCCAAGGCAAGCCATTCCAGGGCTGCTATGCTTGATAAAGAACAAGAAACAGTGAAGTAAGCTTTGCCTGGAAGTCCTCATGGAAGAATTCATTAAATGTGGTCTAGGACTCATTGCAGTCTGCATTTGGGTGATGGCTGTGAGCAGTGCAGTGTCGGGATGCAGAAGGCAGTTTGTGTACCCCAGCAGAGATCCTTCTGTGGCTTGGTGTGAGCTAATTTATCTCTGCAGCTAATTGACTTGTTCTCTAGGCATTCAAGGTGGTGTAATGAAACTGTCAGTATCTTGTTATGATTTCTGGTCTGTGGTGCTGTCTTTGTTGTCCCAAGTTGCTATGTTGGCATTGGATTGTGCTGCTGAATGACTCCAGCTGCAGCACATCTGGACCGAGCCTCTCATTTGTAGCAGGCTCCTTGACAGTGCTGGCAGGTGCATGGGCTCCTGGCAGGCAAGCTGCTTGTATGAAGCTCTCCTTTCCAGGCAGCAATGCTTTACAATTCACTTCTGCATCTGAACTAGGTGATTGGCTTAGTGTTGAATGCTACTTCTGATTTGATGATATGAGGAGTATAATGCTGAAGTAGCTGAGTTTAGTTAATGCAACTCATCCCCATGAGTTTCAGCATCATCTGGAGGGGCAAGATACTCCATGTGGCAAGTCCTGAACTTTAGAGCTCGTTTCTGTTGAGATGTTTCATTACTGACACTTGGCACAGATCCTCTGGAGCTCCTGAGGAGCTTGTTTGTGTGGTGATAGCAGCTTAGAGGATCTTTGTTAATTGTAACGTGGTTGCACAGAGGTATTCAGGTTTATGTGTTGAATAAGAGGATTCTTTTATTTTTTAGGGATATTTACACTTTTTGGTTTATGTACTGATCCTGTTTTATCTGAGGGAGAGAATGGCTCAGTGCTCTGTCTCTTGTGCCCTTCCAATAGGTGATGAACATTCGGAAAGTTCTAACTCGACTGGATAAGCCAGAAGGCCTCTACCCCAACTACCTGAATCCCAGCAGTGGCCAATGGGGCCAGCGTAAGTAGATCACTTCTTTGGTGCTGTGAGCTATCCATCAGTCTGCTCTTTGCAGTTATTGACTTCTTTCAGTCACTGTTGTCTGGGCTTTGGCTATGTAGGACTTCTACAAAGTGTAAAACCTCACGTTATATCTGAGGCTCTATACCATGTAAGAAATAGTACAAATATGAAGATGATAACCCAAATATGAAGATAAGAACCCAAATATGAAGATAAGATCCCCTACTTGCTGTAGCTTAATGTGCTTTCCTCTGATGTTCCAGTATGGTTTGTGCAAGCAGGGGAATGTCTGAATATGTATCATTTTGGGAAGGAATTTGTAGACTACAAAAGACTTTTATTCAGAAATCTCAAGTGCTCTCTGAAGCAGCTGTTTAAGGAAACATTATCAGCTTGCCTGAATCAAATTCCATATTTTTAGTGTGGTGTGGCTCCACTGAAGATAAAAAAAAATCAAAATAAGTCTTTCAAGTTACTGCCAGCTGTGATTTCTGTTGAAGTTTCATGGGGGCAACTGAGGATACAAACTAAACAGGACTGTGTCATGGCATAAATCCCCATGGAACCATTGTTGGAGACACCAAAGTGGGAAGGGAAAGAGCATTAAAAGAGTTTGATGTATGTGAACTTCTTAGCCTCTTCCTGATGACCAAACCTTTTCTGTTTGTATATTTGCCTTCTCCAACCTCCAGAACGTGTTCAAAGCCAGCAGAGTGTGCACAATCACAGTTCTTGAGACCTTGCTTCTTGTTTTCACTTTTCCTCATTAGGTGCAGGCTCCCAGCACACGTGACTCATTGCTCTTGTATTTTTTCCCTCCCTACATTACTGAAAGAAGACAATCACAGGGTACTGTCTTGGTCTGAAAAGACCAAGATAGTCCTGTAGACTCTCAGGCAATGCAAGAGAGGGAAAGCTTCTGGAGAAGTGTTTGAATGTAATAGTTTGATTAGGATGCAGCTAAGGTGGGAGTGAAGCTCTGGAGTTCTTGTGGGACTGGCCATAGTCTGGATAGATCAGATCATTTTCACAAAAGCAAAGAACAAGTGTTCTTTTGAATAAAACCTATTTTTAAATGCTTTGTGTCACACTCCCAGTTAAAAAGATGTCCAAAAAGGTGGGGCTGTTCAGTTGTATTGTCCCATCAATGCTAAGGCCATTTCCCCTTTGTGAATTGGAAGTGTGCCCATCAGTTTAGAAAGCTCTCTAGTCATCTGATCTCTGAGGCTTCCTTCGGGTCATGGTGCTACAAGGTCTGTGTCAGCTCAGCTTGAATAACCATTGACTGCTGCTGACATGGTGGTCTGAACTCTAGCATATGTATACAGACCTCAGATGTGTGCCCTCTTGATACCCGTGTGAGCTTAGCACGGCTTTGTAAAGCATTGAACCCTCCCACTGGAAGCGTTTGGTTTGAAGGCCACCTGGGTATCTGTGAGATAGGTCCAGTTACCTCCTTTCATAGCCTCAGTTAGCCACAGAAACTCAGCTTTTTGGTGAACTGCATTGAAGGCAGCTTCTTCTAGGGGCTGACACCATGAATGGCTCTGCCTTACTTATTTTCAAGCAGTCAAATGCTTACTCTCCCTTATGGTCTTGGCCATTTCCTTATTGTTAATATAATTGTGTTGTATACTCTTCCTTCACATTAAATGCCAGGGTTTTGTGAGTGTGCACACAAAAACTTACAGCTTCAACCAGCTTTGTTTTCCTACAGCATGTAGTGTTGCCAAAGAACAGTCTTCCTCTCTGGAGATATTTAAACTTGCCTGGATGCCATTCCTGTGTGATCTGGTGTAGGTGATCCTGCTCTGGCAGGGGGGTTGGACTGGATGATTTTTCGAGGTCCCTTCCAGCCCCTGTGAAATCCTTTCCTGCACAGATGGACACAGAGGTTGATGCAGGTCAGCCCCTAGCATACTGAAGCAGCACAACAAATTCAATCTTGTTGCATCTTCCAACTCCATTCCCTTCATTTGCAGCCACTGGTTTTTATTTATTCCCCCACCACCACCACCATGGTAGTAAATCAGCTTGGGAGAAGTCTTACTTGAGATTGCCTTTCTAGGCTGTTTTCAGTTGATTACAACAGGAAGAAAAGAAAAGTAAAGCGAAGCCCTAGGCTCTTAATTGGTACAAGACAGAGGTATTCTCTCTCACACGTGGTGTGGAGAGGGAAGAATAGTTTGTGAGGATTGCTTCTCTTAGCAATGCTGTAGCTGTGAAGGACGCTGCTGGATGGCTGCCATTGTTCCTGTAAATTCATTTAGCCCTTGTTATTTTGACAGTAAACTGACAGTGATTTGCTGCAGCGTGCGTCAATTGGATTTGTCTGCTGCAATAATGTATATAATAACAGGGCTTATTATTGATGAAACCCTGCTTGTGCTATTTGGTTTGCAAATGTCAGAGGTTTCTATGGTAATTTATTTAGGAAACCATAAAGGTCATTTAAATGCTGCTGTTCAAAGATCAGCCTTCCATCACAGAAAATGTTCTCTCTCTCTTTTATTCTTCTTAAGAAGCTTCTTTTCCTTTTGGATCCTGAACATTTAATTAGGTAAAAGGTGTAGTGCTTCCAGAAATTCCATATATCCTGTTCAAAAGTGGAAATGGGGTGGGGAGAGAAGCCCTTTATCACCCAGGAGTACTGTGTCCAGTTCTGGGCCCCTCAGTTTGGGAAGGATGTTGACTTGCTGGAATGAGTCCAGAGAAGGGCAGCAAAGTTGGTGAGGGGCTTGGAACACAAGCCCTATGAGGAGAGACTGAGGGAGCTGGGGCTGCTTAGCCCTGGAGAGGAGGAGACTCAGGGGTGACCTTATTGCTCTCTACAACTACCTGAAGGGAAGTTGTAGACAGGTGCATGTTGGTCTCTTCTCCCAGGCAGCCAGTACCAGAACAAGAGGACACAGTCTCAGGCTGCACCAGGCGAGGTTTAGGTTGGATGTTAGGAAGAAGTTCTATACAGAGAGAGTGATTGCCCATTGGAATGGGCTGTCCAGGGAGGTGGTGGAGTCACCATCACTGGAGGTGTTCAGGAGGAGACTTGATGGGGTGCTTGGTGCCATGGGTTAGTTGTTTAGGTGGGCTGGATTAGTTGATGGGTTGGATGCGATGATCTTGAAGGTCTCTTCCAACCTGGTTGATGATGATGATTATTTGCTAGGCAGAGGGACAGGATGTGTTTGGAAAACTGAAGTATTCCACAGGGTTGTGGAGTTAAAAAACTGTTGATGCAGTTTGGCTGGGGGAAAAAAGTGTGTTTTCTACATTTGCATGGCTTTGCAACCTATTCAGAATGCAGAAGGAGGCTTTCCATGATGAGAAGGTATTGAACAGTTTAAAAATAAATTCTCTGTGTTCTTCTTTTGAACTCCACCAACAAAGCCCTAACTTTGAAGCTAAGATCAGAGTTAGGTGTTGGGGAGTGGGAGCTCTGTACCACTAACCCCCTGCATCTCACTTCACAAGGCTGCATTACCCCAGGTGTCTTTTGCTTTTTCTCTCATGTGCACAGTTTTGTGGTGTGTGGTTATGTTCTTTTTCCTTCAGTTGTAGACTTACTGCATGATATATGCAACCACATCTCTGTCCTGGGTGTCTCAGGTGAAATTAGCAGACCCTTCCTCACTGTAAAATGGACAGTTACAAATGAGTAGCCCTGATAAAGCACTTCAGAATCCTTTCACTGAAGAGTGGATAAATGCCAAATCCCTTAATATTACCAGGCAGCACCAAACTGAAAAAGAAAACCTCCAGCTAAGGTTCTCAGTTGAATGGAACCTAAAGAAATACTTTACATTATATATATATATATAATCAGGAGAAGTGTGGCTAGCAGGTTGACGGAGGTGATCCTCCCCCTCTACTCAGCCCTGGTGAGACCCCACCTGGAGTACTGTGTCCAGTTCTGGAGCCCCTATTACAAGAGGGATGTGGAGGTGCTGGAACGTGTCCAGAGAAGGGCCACAAGGATGATCAGAGGGCTGGAGCACCTCTCCTATGAGGACAGACTGAAGGAGTTGGGGCTGTTCAGTCTGGAGAAGAGAAGGCTCCGAGGTGACCTCATTGTGGCCTTCCAGTATCTGAAGGGGGCTACAAGAAGGCTGGGGAGGGACTTCTCAGGATCTCAGGTAGTGATAGGACTAAGGGGAATGGAATGAAGCTGGAGGTGGGGAGATTCAGGCTGGATGTGAGGAGGAGGTTCTTCGCCATGAGAGTGGTGAAGCCCTGGAATGGGTTGTCCAGGGAGGTGGTTGAGGCCCCGTCCCTGGGGGTGTTTAAGACCAGGCTGGCTGAGGCTCTGGCCAGCCTGACCTAGTGTGGGGTGTCCCTGCCCATGGCAGGGGGGTTGGAACTAGATGATCCTTGTGGTCCCTTCCAACCCTGACTGATACTATGATACTATGATATATAGTTGTAGTATTTCATGGGAGCTGTGCTGAAATCATGGTTGCTCATTATGCTTTCACCTAGAATCTTTTCTCTTCCTGGACAGCAGGTGAGTACAAGTTCACCTCAGTGGTGCAACTGGCATGGAACAGTCTGACTTGTGCTAGCGTTTCAGGGCCACATCTTGAATGGGTAGAGCTGAATAATCACAGCATCTGTAGCTCAAATCACTTCACACTGTAAGCATCAGGCAAAACCAAGCAGTGTGAGAGCAATAACCCTCTGTAGATGTGGCAAAGTCTTTTTGTGCCTTCCAGAACCGCTCCTGAGTTCCGAGAGCAGCCAGATGTTCCAGAATGTAGGATTCTTTTTAAGCATATGGGTGTGCATTTGGAAATACCATTAAATAACCTGAAATTCAGCTCTGCAGTAAGCAGCTAAAACATTTTGTCTCTTTTTATGAAGTGACTTAAATGGAACAGTAGTGAATAATGGAGCAAATAAAAACAATGCCTGCATGTTAAGAGAGCAAAAAGCCTTTATCAAATTAGAGAGCACTCTCTGCTTGTTTTTTTGCCTTGGTTTCAGATTATAAAAGAACTTGGATGAACACATTTTCTTGTGGGCTAGACTGCATGAATTAGATATTAAACATATAAATCCTGACTTCTTTGCCATGAACTCCTGTGGCATTTGTGGATATTAAATGCACTACAGTGCTTTAGCTTGATGAAAAAGTTAGCAATTTAAGAAATGATTCTCTCTATCTATAGCAGTTAAGTTTTTCCTGAGGTTCCAGGCTTCCATTTATTAAAGGCTGTTGTAGGAGATCATTAAATGCACTGTTTCAATCCGTGGTTGTATTTTATTGCCCAGACTGAAGCTGAAATTGCTGTTCCATCTCTCTCTTCCCTTTTAAGATCACGTCTCCATTGGAGGGCTTGGGGATAGCTTTTATGAATACTTGCTCAAGGCATGGCTGATGTCAGACAAGACAGATGAAGAAGGCAAGAATATGTATTATGATGCTGTTCAGGTAAATAAAACACTGAAATCTTCCTTTCCATAATCATCTAATCTATAATAATGCAGCAGGGAGAGGCTCTGGGGACAGTGGGGGAGATTTATGTCTTTGCCACCACAATGTGGGGTGTTCTTTTAAAGAAAAGACTTCATCATCATCTTTTTGGAAAGACTTCATCAAATATAAATGCTGGAGCAATGCAGACACTGTGGGAAAGGGAAGAGTCTTAAAGTATAGCCATGTTGTGGTTTTTCCCAACTGCAATACACTCAGTTCTCTCTGATACTGCAAGAGAGAAGTATAGAATATGCAACAGAAAACTATGCTACAGGTAACTGTTGGCTAAAAGTTCAGTAGTTCTTTCTTTCCTTGGTCTTCCCTGAATGTATTCCCTATGCTCATTTTCCTTATATCCAGGTGGGGATTCCTCTCTTGTGTTTTCACCTTTCACATTGCAGCCATTGGTGTATGTGGTCAACAGGTAGATAATGGTAAATGAAAATAGAGGGGTGTGCTGCAGGGTGACTTTTTGTTACACGAGGCATGTCTTTGGCAGCTTCTGGGAAACAGCCAGCTTTGCAAATTGGACTCAAGAGCAAGTTTTCAACTCGTCCTTAGTTATCTTTGTGGTATTTTATTTATGATCCTTCTGCTGTGTGGTTTGCTTTGTTATTGATGGCATTTCCTTACCACACCATTGGGGGAGAAATAATGGCTTTCTGACACCAGATTGAGGCTTGGGAAGTATTAAGTTTAAATTGATATTTACAGGCTTTCCTGCCAGTCTTGGGCAGATGTCCTATTTTCCCTCTTCTTTGCTTTCATAGATATATATTTATATATATATATAAAAAATAGGATAATACTATTTCTTGTTTTCCTTATCTCTTTTGACTGGAAGCTCTCGAGGGCCAAACTTTTGTCTGTTACTAACTGTATATATCCACATTGCCTCTGTGGACAAGGCTTCAAGATGTTAAACAATACCTGCTTGTTCTTGCATACCTCTGGAAATGTGCTATCCCTAGGGAAGAGACATAAGTGTCCCTTGTCCTAGCAAGGACAAGAGGCAGTGGATATAAACTACAGCACAGGAGGTTCCACCTCAATATGAGGAGGAACTTCTTTACTGTGAGGGTCACAGAGTACTGGAAGAGGCTCCCCAGAGAGGTTGTGGAGTCTCCTTCTCTGGAGACTTTCAAGACCCATCTGGATGTGTTCCTGTGCGACCTGTGTTAGATTCTGTGGTCCTGCTCTGGCAAGGGCATTGGACATGATCTCCAGAGGTCCTTTCCAACCCCTAACATCCTGTGAGTGTCCTTTTCCTTCATATACCACAAAAAATGTGGTGACTAAAGAAATACAACCCTGGCTCATTTTATCTTTAGAGAGGAAAGTCCTGTGTGATGATTTGAGGCAGGGTTTGATTTCCTAGTGGTAATGCATTTGATGACCAAGTATCCTTTGCTATGAAAATCCTGCCTTTAATTTTGTAAGTGCAGGCTTAGGTGCAGTCAACCTCATTTCCATCACTAATTCAGTTTCAGAGGAAAAGGTGGTTTTTAAATTTCATTTGAGTGCATTTGAGGCAGCAACACGGTAACAGCTCAACTATTAGGTTGGCAGCCAAAAAGAGTCAAGAGAGTGGCTAGTAATGGGATATCAATTCATCTTACCATGGAAGGCATTCTGAACCGCCTCCAAGCCGCTCCTAGTCTTCTGCACGCATTCTTCCATGGCTAAGTGCTAGTGCATAAACACATCCAGTAAACAACCATGCTGCTGCTGGTACAGCTCTTCTGGAAACCACTGCAGGCAGAATATTCCAAGTGTGGCATGACCATTGCACCTGTGAGTGAGTGCACTGCCTCTCATCCTGCTGGGGAGCAGCCCCTGGATTGATCCACGCTGCTGGTCAAGTACCATTTCCAGCCCGTTCCAAGTGATGCCATTCATGTTAGCCAAAGGGGTCCATGCCCATGACAGGGGGGTTGGAACTGGATGATCTTTAAGGTCCCTTCCAACCCAAACCATTCTATGAATCTGTGTTCTCTGTACTGAGAACTCTGTACCAAAGCTGAGAGTCTGCATGCAGTATGTGGGGATAGAGCTGGATGTTGTAAGGTAGCTTGTTCAGAAAGCAGCAGGTGAGTCTCCCCAAAACTGCAGGCACTTTGGGCTCCTTTGGGATGCCAGGGTCTTTACCAGCAACTGGCCTGTTTTGAAATCCATCCTGAGATTGGCTTTATTGCTATTGATCACTTACTTATCCAAATTAAAGCTCATTTAAGTGTCTGCACAAGCTGACACTAAGCCTACCTGGCTTGGGCATTCTGAGCCTACTTTGTATTTTCTCAGATAAATTTCCCCCAGTGCTTTCAGAATCTTGTTAGGACTGTGTCAAAGGGAACTGCCTGATTATTGCTGGCCTTTCAGACCAGCACATACCCACCAAATTCCAAAAGAGAGATGGGAAGGTTTGATGCCTAATTTAATATCTTCTCCTATCCAGAAACCACAAACAAAAATATATGGGGGGAGCTCCAGTTCACTGTGTAAAGCTGGAATGTACTTAGCTAAAGCTTTGGGATTCTCCCTCACATTGTTCTGTAACTCAAATAAAAAGAGAGTTTTTTCCTATTAGGATTTTTGTAGCACCTATAGAGTGCTTTATGGCTTAAGTTAAAAGCAATAACTATGATGTCAAACCAGATTTAAAACCTTGTTCTGCTTGCCATGAATAAGATGTCTGTTTGGCTGGTGCCACTTACAGAAGAGTTTATTTCTGATGGGGAAAAGGGACAGAGAGAGTCTTGTTTCCAATACCAGAGCATAAGATGAATGTATATTTGTAAGGCCATCAGAGGATTCATAAGCTCTAGAATTTGCACAAAAAGACAAGCAAATGTATTTTTAATGTAAGTTATTTTTCTCCTTTGAGAAGCAATGCCTGTAATGTCCTGTTTCATATCATCCAGGAAGTAAGAGATCATCTGCAATTGGTTTCGGTGGATAGCAGGCAACATTTAGTTACAGAACAAACTGGTACTCATCTTCTGCTCATATTTGGAAGGTGTAACTGCCTGTAGAATAATCTGTCAGCTTTGGAAGCATCCAGGGCAGGAAGCATCCCATTCTTTTCAGTTAACACAGTTGATCTGTGAGACACAACTGTGCAGCTTTAGTCAGAGAACATGGTAATTCAGAGCAGAGGTGGACCTTGTGCCTTCACTTACGTCTAGTTAGCAACAGCAGAGCCACAAGCAACTGTGCCAAATCCTCCCCTCTTGGATGTGTCAGCCTTCATTTGCCAAGCTGAAGGACAGATTTCTCTACTGCTTTTAATAGGTTGACTCTCCAGTGGTCAGGTATGTTTTCCTCATTTTCCCATTACGTTTATTCATGGCCATTGCTGCAAGCATTCTGCATCTTCACTCTTTCTTCTTTCTCTCTCTCCTGTTCCTTTCATCCCCTCCTCAGTGTATTTCTGGAAGGCTGCAAGAGAGTGGTAACTCAGCCCAGGAAAACATTAGAGGAAGGGGGACAATCCTTCACCTTCACTTCCCAAGCAGTTCAGTTTATTGCAGCTCACAGTGGCCTTGTGGTATTGGAGAGGTAAAGCCTCTGTGATCTGCAGTTTTAATTTAGACTGGGTAGCTCACATTCAGGTGGTTTAATTTTTTTCTTTACTGCCTAAAAACTACTGCAAGGAGAAAGCTAGTGATCTCTGGAGAAGATAGCACATGGAAGTAGAGACAATGGAAATAAAACTCAGTGTTGGAAAGCAGTGCCACAGCTGCTCTCTGCCAGCTTTCACCAGCACCGCTGAAAGAAATGTCTTCACCTCCTGTGGGTACCAAAAGGTAAAGAAAGTCATTTTTAGCCTCAGAATTTTGGGTGTTAAGACAGAACACAAGTAGGAGCTCTTAATTTTTTAAGTTCTTTTTTTGGCTTGCACATTGCTTACTTTTGACAGGCTATAGTCAGTTTGTACTCTGCCAGAGCTCTATGGTTTTGATTTTGGTGGGGGTGGGAGCTCATTTAACTGTCAGCATTAAGTAGTGATAAGTATTTTCCAGAGCTGTTGTAATTTCAGCCTTTCAGATAAATAACCCAAATCAGACTCCTTTCCGGTTGAAATGAAGGAGAGAACAAAGTGTTGTTAGCAAGCTGCAAACATGATAGTGACAGATAGGCCCCTTTCATCTCCAGAGGTTCCTGAGAGTCTGTTGAACTGTGGTGACAGTCTGGTGGCTGGTCTGTGCTGATTGCCTTTCCCATTAAGTTGCTCGAAGCGGTTTCCGTTGTGACCAGAGTGATCTTAAAAGCTACATAACTGATGTGGACAACAACAGAAGTGCAGCAACTCAATTAGAGTAGCTTAGCATACTGGGTGTAGCCAAAAGTATATTAATGAATTGGCCATTCAATACTGGAACACTTCTTGGCATTGAAGGAAACAGGGCAGCAGGATGGCGCAATGGGAGCCCATCCTCAGCACGAAGCAGTGCTGCAGGGGACCCAGCATCGCCAGTGCATACTTTTGGGTTTTTTTCCTCCTTTCTTTTTGAGGAAGGAGAAAGTATTGTCTGTAGCTTAAATGTGTAGAAATGAATAAACAGGCAGTTTATTTACATATTTTGTCAGCTGTCATGTTTAAAATATTTATCACCCAGCTGCACTGGTGTTCTGCAGGCAGCGATAGGATGGGAGCGCAAGATTCATTACGCTTAACAGACGAGAGCATCCAGAGTATTTGCTGCTCCTCTTTATTCTCTTCACTCTGTTTCTCCTCTTGACAGGAGTGTGGAGGCTCTCTTAAACTGTTTACAGAAAGCATCAAGACTGAAGGCAGGCTTCTGCAGATTTTGAAGTTGGTAATAATTTGCTTCTAACCGCACAATGTCTATTTCTTGGACGACAGAAAGTACTTATTAAACTGTCCGTGGACTGTCAAGGAGAAGCAGCAAGCTATCATCTTGTTAAAACTCATTAAGGAGGATTTTAACTAGGAAAAAGTCCTGTGAGAGGACTCAGGGCTTTGTTCCTGTCTTCAGAGCAGCCATATCCTTAGAACTTGTGTTATTTTCCCATCCCTTTTTTTTGACAGCAAAAAAAGCTTGTCAGGAGCAGTGGATATTTATTCCCCAATATGCAGAAAATGCATCATGTAACATTTTGAGCCTGATTTGCTTTGAGTCAGGCACTTCCATTAATACTATTTTAAGAATGTGAATAAATGCAGCCTTCTGGTAGCAGACAGCATTAAGTACATTTAGTGCAAGAGCACTTCTGCTCATAGACACCGAGAGATCTATCCAGGGAAAAACAAACCGTAATTAGATTGTTCAGTCAAAAGTAAATGATCAGAGTTCCCCTAGAACTTCATATTTTCTAATGATCAGATGGATTAGCATTGTAGTAGTTAAATACTTGCCAGAGTTTCCATTTACCAAATTCAGGCATCTCCACTAGGGGCATTTGTATTTCATGCCACATGTGAGTGTGTCTGTATGAGGCATCTCAAAGGCCAAAGCAGTAAGTGCCCTTACTACTGCTTTCAAGATGTTTCTTAGGCCACACCTCGAGTACTGTGTCCAGTTCTGGGCCACTCAGGTTAGGAGGGATGTTGACTTGCTGGAGCGTGTCCAGAGAAGGGCAACAAAGTTGGTGAGGGCTTTGGAACACAGCCCTATGAGGAGAGGCTGAGGGAGCTGGGGTTGCTTAGCCTGGAGAGGAGGAGACTCAGGGGTGACCTTATTGCTCTCTACAACTACCTGAAGGGAGATTGTAGACAGGCAGAGGTTGGTCTCTTCTCCCAGGTGGCCAGCACCAGAACAAGAGGACACAGTCTCAAGCTGCGCCAGGGGAGGTTCAGGCTGGAGGTCAGGAGGAAGTTTTACACAGAGAGTGATTGCCCATTGGAATGGGCTGCCCGGGGAGGTAGTGGAATCGCCATCACTGGAGGTGTTCAGGAGGAGACTTGATGAGGTGCTTGGTTGCATGGTTTGCTTGATTCGGTGGTGTTGGATGATAGGCTGGACATGATGATCTTGAAGGTCTCTTCCAACCTGCTTTATTCTATTCTATTCTTACATATATTGTGGTTAAACAAATGAACCACCTTCTGTGATCAGACTTCAGTCTTGACCTTTAAAGCACAGCTCAGTGAGCAGTGAGGACCTCAGGACAAGGAGATGCCACTTTTCTTTGGCAGAAGTATTTAAATAAGTTGCAACAAAGGGCTTGAACTTCCTGTTCCCTCCTTGGTTTTCTGCCTGTGTATTTTCACATGGTTCCTGCATCTTGTAATATTAAAACCTGTGGGGGCAATAGCCCTGGAATGGGTTGTCCAGGGAGGTGGTAGAGGCCCCGTCCCTGGAGGTGTTTAAGCCCAGGCTGGCTGAGGCTCTGGCCAGGCTGATCTAGTGTGGGGTGTCCCTGCCCATGGCAGGGGGGTTGGAACTAGATGATCCTTGTGGTCCCTTCCAACCCTGACTGATACTATGATACTTAAGAAAGCAGAATCAACAAATAAATACAACATTGTTGGGTTTAAAATGCACAATGTTTTTCTGCCCTCTCCAAATCAGCTGTAGTAGTGGTGGGAAAATGCACATCTTGAAACTTTTTGTGATCAACTCATTGGAACTGTGCCTGAATTTGATGAATTAGGAAGCTTGAGGAAGAAAACCCTAAAGCCTTAGGTCAACTCAACAGAAAATGAGGGAAGTAACTTCAGGTCAAGACGGCAGGCATGTGAATGATGAACTCACAGCATGCTAAACCACAGTAATCCTGACCTGCCTGCTGTGTGCTGCTTCCAAGATACAAAATGTTTTGGTGCAAGCCTTAAATATTACAATAAGCAAGCAAGCAATTGATATTGTACATCTTAGAGTTACTGTAAGTATCAAATGGCATCTTTCATCTTCACTGTTGCTTCAAACAGGCAAAACACTCTTTATGAAGAAGATTTCTAGGGGAAGAAAAAGATATTGAAAGTTTGGACTGAGGTAATTTATAGTGCTTGGTTGTGAAGTAACCTGCAGAGCTGTGGTTCTCCCCAGAGCAGCCTACAGTGTTCCAATTATCCTCAAAATACACAGAGCAGCCCTATGGAGAAGGACTTGGGGATACTAGTGGATGAAAAACTGAATAAGCCCAGGGAAGCTGTGAATATTCCCTCCCTTGTCGTGTCCAAGGCCAGGTTGAATGGGGCTTTGAGCAGTCTAGTGGAAGGTGTTCCTGCCCTTGGCAGGGCAGTTGGAACTTGATGATCTTCAACATCCTTTCCAACTTAAACCTTTGTATGATTATAAATGATGGAAAATTAGAGCTAGGATCATAGTTTTGAAGTTCCTAATTTATTAAGGTGTGGGAATAGGTGGCTATGATTTGCAAGATAGCTTTAGCTCCAGCTACAGTGACATCTTGAGGTGGGAAATGGAACACCTGGGTTTTGTTCCAGCAGCAGCAGTTACTGGAGTTATTAGTCATCCTCAGGTATTGTGAAAGGAGAGGGAAAACGCCCAAGTGCTGGAGGAAGCAGAAGTGCAGTGTTGTCGAGGTTTGCTGCTTGTTACCCCTGCTCCTTTAGCAGAGTTAACTTGTTTAAACTATTTTGAATTGAGCAGCTTTGAAGTGCAGAATATTTGTCCTGAGAAGCCTCCATCTGTGCTTTGCAGGCATCTCTGTTCCCATTTTTATTACCTGTCTGCATGATCTGCCAAGAAAACACCTCCTATTAAAAATAAGTTTGTCAGTCAGGGGTTTCTTACTCAACAGTGAGATGAGCTCTGTGTCCTCTGTGGTTTTCTGTAAGTGTTCCAGTTCAGTGTTCTAAACAACTCAAAGGGAAGATGAAGGCCTTTCCAATCACAAAATCAAGTTAGGATCGAGGCAGAGGATGGCAAAGACATAATTTAAGCTATAGGAAAAGCTTTAAGGAGGGAAGAACTGATCAAAGTGAAATGGGTATTTATTAGGAGGGACCAGTTTTGCCTAATTCTGGAAGTGTAAGGCCTGGCAATGCAATGTAAAGGTTAAGCAACCTGCTAAGCTGGTAAGCAGAGAATACAAAAGGTGCTGCCTTAAGGGAGCAGGGGAGGGAGGAAAATAGAGGAGTTTTTTCTGTCCTGTCAGTAAACAGAGACCACACACACATGCAGTGGGCAATCCTTTGACCTAACCAATTCATAATGTCTCATTCACTGCAGTCCCTCCAGCGTGACAGCAGCCAGGCCATTATCTCAACATGCCAGCTCAGGAGAAAGTTGCCAGGAGTGACACGAAGTGCACTTGAGTCACAATTTAAACTGTAAAAAGGACTGATAGTGTTTCTAATAGAGTGCTCAGCATTTCCACAGTTGTTGTAGAGAAGGAGTAATTTCTGATAAGATTGGTGGAGGGAACAATGATTTGTGTAAAGGTTTTATTGAAGTGAGGTCAGCTTGTCTGCCTCAGACCAGAAAAGGCCTATGAAGAAACTTCTCAGTTTTAGTTAAAGCTTTTGACAGTCCTTCTATAAGGTCCCTGGCAGTGGTTTTGTGAGTTCTGGGGGTGCAACACCCAGTACAACAGACACAGCTATCAGCCCTCTGGGAAGAAACGCTCCTCTGCCTCACTTCACAAAAGCTGTTTGGTTGGCACCAGTTTAATCATGTAGCTTCTACAAACTGTTACTCCATAAGCATCTAAGTCCAGGTGAACTTTAGGCTTTACCAAGTTAGTTGTTGCTTGCCTGTCTTCAAGAATAAGAGTTTGTTGAGCATTCATGGACTTGTAAGTTTGGCACACTTGGGCTCATGGCTTCTGAAGGTTATTTGCACATCTCAGAGGCAGAAATGATTAGTCACCTTCATGCTCTTGATAATAAATATACCAATGCATGTATCTTTATCTAGCCCTTAAGGACCCAACATTGTACAAAGTGTGTCAAGGCAGTTTCAAAGTCTGCAATATAGCAAATCATTACCTAATAAAAATAGCTTTAAATAAGACACACGCTAAAAATAACTTTTAATAGGCATATGTACTAGTTCTTAATAGGCCCCCTTTAAAAAAAACCCACAGGATGACTTGCTTTACTAAACATTGGTGATTCATTTAGAAATAGGTTATTTGTGCCACTCTCGGCATGAATTAACATCAATTTGGTAGTTTCTTAACACCACTGTTAGCATAACTTCAACATCTCCCAAGTTGAAGTCCTCTTTTTTTTTTTTCCAACCTGAACTTTAGCCTTGAGTCAAAATAGGGAAGGGAAAAAAAACCACCTCTGAAAAACTTCAGTTTTCATTTGTTTCCATGCCACAAAAATCAGTTCTGTCCTAGTTACTGTGCTTCTGAAGGTGCATGCTGACTGCTTTGTCTGTTAGGTACAGGAATACTTCATTCTGCCTTTCATTAATTCTTGGTTATTATTTCTGTAAATACAATGTAGGTAAATTCAGTCATCAGCCTCTTTCTATTTGGTTTGGGTTTATCAAGTGAGTTCTGACTGCAAGAGGTAAGCGACCTGTAGAGTTCTTAACTATCACCAGAGAAGTTGATCTGATGTGGTGGGGATACCATGCTGAAGGCTACTAGCATTCCATCCAGCAAGTTTTCCATGCCTGCACTTGGGTTTAGGTGTGAGGTTTAGATGTGAGGACAAGGTTTAGATGTGAGGAGGAGGTTCTTCCCCATGAGAGTGGTGAAGCCCTGGAATGGGTTGTCCAGGGAGGTGGTCGAGGCCCCATCCCTGGGGGTGTTTAAGACCAGGCTGGATGAGGCTCTGGCCAGCCTGATCTAGTGTGGGGTGTCCCTGCCCACGGCAGGGGGGTTGGAACTAGATGATCCCTGTGGTCCCTTCCAACCCTGAATGAAACTATGAAACTTATTTATTTGAGAACACCTAAATAGTCTGAAAGCTCTTTCCCCCTTAAATCGTTTCTGTGCTTTTAACAGTAAAGCAGCTTAGTACAAAATGCAAACTGTTCAATACAAATGTGAGCAGCACTCTGCAAGAGTCTGGAAGTTTTCCAGTTCTTGCTATCTCCTCACAAATTTAGCTTGTTTGTGCATTAATACCCTTTGTAGCAGGTCCTCTGAACTCTGTTCTGTCAGTTCTTCAATTATAAATTCAAATGGTTTATACCCAAATGAGCACCAAAGACGTGTTGTGAGTGAGGAACATTATTGTTTTCTGAAGCACCTAGGTATTCCACTACTAGTTTCCCTACCTGACAGAAAAGCTTTTTTCATGTGTTCTTGGAATGCACAACCACCAATTAGCTTGACACCTACTCAGCCTCTGTAATTCTTTCATCTTCCACAGCAGGATCTGTGGTTTGGATGCTTGGAGAAAACAGTTTTCCCACCTTCCCTCTTTTATACTGAATTCTTCTTTTTGTAGGTTAAATTATGCAGGATTTGTTTGAAGCACAAGAATCTTCATTGTTTAGCTGCTCCTTCAGAATGCAGGTAGCTTTTTAGTAGCTCCTTAGTGCTAGAAACGTACGAGCAAGGAAAGGAAACAAAGGGGTGGAGACAATAGTGGGTCTGGAGCTGGGCAGGAAACGTCCTTGCTAGGTGTGTTACACTAATATTGGTGGAAAACAAAGTGTAGCTTTCAGTGTGACAGTCTTGCCACAAGAAAAACAAACACATTTACCAAGTAAAACTTCTACAATTATTCTGCTGATGCTTCTACTTCAGAGATTCTTTTTTTTCCTGCTTAGAAAAACAACCCTTCCAGATGTTTATATAGGAAGAAATAGCTCCAATCAATATCTTATCTTTATAACATGTTTCTAACATCATGCCTTTTTTGTTAATAGTTCTCTGCCCTGATATTTTATTCATGTTTTCTTCTCTTGTATAATGCATCTTGAGGACTGTTTCTGGATCTTAGGGTTTCAAAAGACCAAACCGGAGCCCTGCTGGATGACTGAATGCATGATAGCATTGTTCATCTCCTCTCCATTACCCTTTTAAAGAGTAATAGCTTTACTTTCTGTGTGGGCTTCTAATTAATGTGCTCTTCTACATCTCCTCAATTGTTTTAATTCTGTTCCTCCCACAAGGGAAGGTTGTTTTCCTGGATTTTGTAATCAGTCACCATACATTGCTAATGGCACCAACTGCTAATTCTCTCTAGGAGATTTGCAGATTCTTATTCTGCTTAGTTTTTTCTTTTCCTCCCAGAAATCTCAGTGAGACCTCACTCTTGATTGATAACTACAGTGCAATTCAGTCTGGGAGGGAGATTCCAGGCAGAGGTCTAACATCATTCAGTGCATTCACTGGGTCAGGCCTTTCGGACATGAGAAGTGTCTGCATATAACTGATATGAAATTATGTCAATAACCACATCCTTTAAGTCAGAACTAAAATGGGAGGTGTGGAAACTGAAATGATGGCTAATTACCATTGAAAGAGAAACTACCTAAAAGTCCTCAAAGTTGGGGAATCAAATCTTGTTAAAATGGAATTGTACTCTCTAGGTTTCTTAACATTTTAATGTGCTGTGCAAATGGCTCAAAGCGGTAGCAAGATTAATTATCCATTACTGATACATGCTAATCTCTCTTGGTTTGTCTGCCCTTTGAGGTTGTGCTGAGCTCCTGTTATCTCTTTTACTTGATAAGCAAAGGTGATATGGGGAAAAAACCAACCAGCACACAAGACAACTTTGTCCTTCATCGTGCCCTTCATCCCATACCAATGGCACCTTTGGTTTCAAGTCAGTTACTTTTGCAGGCCATAGAGACGCACCTCATTCGGAAATCAAGCGGGGGGCTGACGTACATCGCTGAGTGGAAGGGCGGACTGCTGGAACACAAGATGGGACATCTCACCTGTTTTGCTGGAGGCATGTTTGCTCTGGGAGCAGATGGAGCACCTAACGACAAGACAGGCCACCACATCGAGCTGGGGGCAGAGATCGCTCGGACCTGCCACGAATCCTACGATCGGACAAGTAAGTGCTGCCTTGGTAGAGCGTGGAGTCAGTTTGAACTTCTGAAGGCAACCATCGGGGGGGGGGGTGTGTAATGCTGAGTGGAAGTTGCATGGCAGTGAGAGCTCTTACTCCTGCTTTGCTCAAGGAGTAACTTCAAGAACAGCTGCTCAATAACTCTTTTATGTGCACCTGAATCTTCCCCAATCACAATAGTGCTTAACATCACAGCCCTTTGGTTTTTCACTTTGCCAGTTTCTGCCTAGCCAAGTGCAAAGGAAAGAGGGCCCCTGGTCATTTATGCATCAGTATAACTATTCATCGTGGTTAAGGCACAGGAAAACATTTTATTCTCAATTCTGTTGGTACAGTGCTTCAAACAATAGAATTGCACGGAGAAAGTGGATTCTGTGCGGGAAATGTCTTTGGATTCTTTTATCTTCTTATCAAAATAACCCTGACAGCACTGCAGGTCCCAGTTTGATACAGAAAAGCAAAGGTCCTTGTCTTTTAAGGAAAAATTCACATGTTCCTAGTTATATGCAGTCTTCCAGAACGCAACTGTTAGAGAGCAGGTCCATTTTGAACAGGGATGCTAAGACAGCTGTGAGGAATCTCTGTTTTCTATTCTGAGTTGCTCACACAATGTTAAAAGCAGGAGGTGCAGCAAGTATCTTCCAGCAAATATATGCCTTCTGGGTAACCTTGTTTGGTGCCACATGAAAGGATAGTTTAGTTGGTAGGTTACATAACTGGAACCCTTTTTTAAATGCCTTCATTTCAGCATGTGTTTTTCTGTTGGCTAGGCATGAAACTGGGCCCAGAAGCCTTCAGATTTGACGGCGGTGTTGAGGCCATTGCTACAAGACAGAACGAAAAATACTACATCCTACGACCAGAAGTCATAGAGACCTACATGTACATGTGGAGGCTCACCCACGACCCAAAGTACAGGCAGTGGGGATGGGAAGCTGTGGAGGTAAGGTGCTGTTGGATTTCCTGGTTATTAAATGCCAATACCTTGTGAAGTGAGCTAGTGAATTACATCTGGATGGCATTTAGCAGTTGGAGACAAAATATTTATGTGAAACCAATCCTACTGACTCAAATTTCCAGAGATGCATTTACTAAGCAGATGAATTAAGATCATTTTTGACAAAACCAAATACTGCTGGTATTCTGTGTTAGGCAAAAAAATACCTTGTGGTTTCTTCTCCTTAAAGGCTTCTCAGATCAGGGTCACATTTGTGTATACTGCTGGAGATGTTGAGTAATCCTGCATGGGAGGTGCAAAACTCCTGTCAGATTTGAGCCTTGGACATGGAAATAAGGTTTATGAAGTGTGTTTTCAACTGTAGTGGCATGAAGGTGATGTTAGTTGAAGTGATGAAGGCCAAGATGAAGTACTAGGTAACACCAAACATTTAACAAATGAGTCACTTCCAAAAAGCACAGCTCATCTGGACTCATGTCTGTTAGTGGTAACAACCTCTTCTGGATTTAAATTTCTGTGTTCCAAGTAGCCTTTGAGCTTCAACCAGTCATGCTGAACCTATCTGTGTGTCTAGCACAAACCTTCCAAGAGGGGCAGTAGTCTCTGTGGCAAAACCTGGCTTGCCAAACACGTTGTTTCCCTGCTGTCAGTAGTTAATCACTGTTAGAGATGAAAGCCTGTGGATTTACGACGTTTCGTCCTCAAGGTATGAGGCCTTCTTAGACTGGTAGAGTTCACCTACTTGCCTCTTACTGTTGTCCTTGGTGAGTTATCTGCCTTTCACTCTTAATTTGGAATTTCTAAGCAGAGTGAGATCTGATAGGAGATAAAAGAATTGGAGGGATGTTATTTTTGTGGCTCTGCATACTTCAGACACATCCCAGGAACAGAACTCTGTACAGTATTTTGTTCTCTGTGACCTCTCTTTTGAACAGATGCTGCTTTGCAGGGCTGCCAGAATGGCTAACTTGTCAGTTTGCTCAACATCTCTTGTTTCTAGAGTATATGATTAAAACTTTCTTGGAGGGGCCTGCAGCAATAGTTGTAGAACACTGCACTATAGTGAGGGAAGAACATGTGGATTTGTCATACTGTACCTCATCCCTGAGGAGTTATTACTGGGTTAACTCCCTAGACCTAGCTTTGACATCACATCTGTCAGTTCCCTGACTCCCTCAACAGCAGCCAAGGTGTGTAATAGCATTCATCAGAGATGTGGTGCTGAGGGACGTAGTCTAGTACCAGGCTGGGTGGTTAGAGAATCTTAGAGGTCTTCTCTAACTGGAACATTTGTGAGATTCAACAACTTAGTGTGTGAGAATGTTGTGCAAATGTCGCAGGGTGTTGTGGAAAAGAGCCTTTTGAGTTTGGTGATCAGATATTCCTGGAAAACCAATTTTGTGGTAAAAATCTGTTTTCCATAAGAGAAGAGCTGCTAGCATTGCCTGCCCTTGTACTCTCTAACTTCTTGTTTGAATGTTCACACCAATTCCATAGCTGCAGTCACCCCTGCATTCAGCTAGGAAGACGTTTTATTTGCCTCCCCCAGCTGTTGGCTGTATTGGCCCTGGAACAAAGTGCTTCTGAGATAATGAGTGCACAGCAATTCTCTTTTAAAACCCTCTCTAATTTAGACTGCTGTTCCTTTACTTTCTTCTTCACTACCCCTACCCATGGGCAGGCACACAGTTTACTGCTGGAGTCTTCCCAGGCAGATTATAATTGGAATATTTACAATGGCTGCTTATGGAAGTTATCCCACCGGGCTTCAGCAGTGCCAAGCGTTCCTTCTCCAGGAGATGTTTTTCCTGACTCATTGTTGCTGCCCACACTGATAACATTGTTATAAACAATTGAAATGTTTTCCTTATTATTGTTCTTTACCCTGCTGGTTCAGTTTGTGTTTATTTCAAGTGTGTAGCCTTGTTTACCTTCTCAGCACTTTGCTTGTACTCCTTGGTTAACATTCTTGTGGGTACTCCAGGCTTGCTCTCAGGGAGTGCATTGTGTGGGAGATGGAGCTGCTCCCATTCTGTGCAGGTCCTTCTTCCACTGGCCTAGCATGCACTTGGGTGTTTCACAGAAACAAACCTTACAGCATCACAGAAGTTGTGCACTCAGTTGTCAGTTTTAAATCTTTTCCCTCTTCCTTGACATTTACAGCCCATATAGCTCCACCTGAGAGTGTGTTTTTCTGTTCCAGCACATCATGAGAGCATACCACAACTATTTCATACATTCTGTTCCCTTGTGTTCCTTGTTCACGCACCACAAAGCTCATCCATTCTTGGGGAAGCCCCAGACCACTGACTGTGGTTGGTTTAATTACCAACACCTGCTGCACAAAGAGGAAGCTGAAATTGAAACAAGAAAAAAGGGCAGAATCAGAACCCAAAAAAAGCTTTTCTTGAGGTGTTTCATGTCTGTTTTCAAGTCATGACACTAGCAATAAGAGCTCATTAGGTTTGTTTCCCAGTGTCTTGTAGTAGGAAAGGAGGCTGCTGTGTAAGTCATGACTTCCCAGCTTTCCAACAAGTCTAATACTTTGTTGTGTAACTTTTATAGGCTGAAAACATGCTCTGGCTTTGGGTTTTTTTTCCTTTGCAAACTTGCTTTGCTCCTTTGAGTCCAAGATCATTCTGTACGTCCTTCAGCAGCCGGAGAAAATGCAGTTATGACCAACAGCACTATCCACTGTTACCACATCAGAAAGGTTTTATCAGCTTAGCTCCTGAAAGTCTCCCTTTCTGCATTATAAATGTGGCCCATAATTGGAACTCATAGCGCTTCTTTTGTTGTTCTCCTTTTATGACACTTGGAGACTGTCAGCCAGTTTCATTCTCCTTCTTGTTTTCCACTACTCCAGCATAACTAATCTTAGAGAACGCCTAACTTCAAATGTGTTTCTTCTGGATTGTTTCTTCCCACCCACATCTACCCCCCTGTCACTGTGAACACCACTGTCCTCTGCACCTACGGGCACAAAAGGCCAATATTGCCAGGTACAAGAGGGTGACTGTCAAGAGCCTTTTTTATTGTGCTAATGCTGCCCATGAATATTCTGTTCCTTTAGTTAAGTGGAAAGTAGCTTTGAGGGGTAGGATGCTTCACGTTTGCATCCAGTAGATAACACCAGCTGGCTCACATGGTGCAGGTTAACCTCTTAGTTTCCAGCACAGCAGTGTGTTCAGGCACCTGTGCAATATCTCCACTCAATGATCTCAGAAAGAAGGCTCTAAGTACATGTTAAAGCACATAAACCACAAGTGCAATTTGCTTTTATTTTACCTCACCCTGTTTAGGATGCAGAGGTTTCCTTGAATAATAGCCTTATCCTTCAAGTTCAAGCTCTCCTTCTGCTGGGCTTCGGAAAACATAATCTGGAGTTTGACATTGAAAATCCAGACCCAGGCTGAGCGTTTGGATTCATTGCAGGTTGAAGTAGATGAGAGGGAAGGAGTACCAGCCGGGGGAAATGACTTAGTTAAACTTAAAGTATATTTGTCACTTAGTAAAAATGTCCAGGAAAATTAAAGAACCTAAAGACACATAAGAAAACACAAATAGGGCTGTTACAGTTTAAAGGATTTCTCCTGGAGAAAAATCCTGTTTAAATATACAACAGGCACCTTACTCTCCAGTGTAAACTATGGAGAGCCTGACATGCAAGCTAAATCTGTGCAGATGGCTACAGGGACTCCAGCTAAAACAAGGACATTTAGGGTACCTATTCACAGCCTTTAGAGCAGGTGGAGGTGATGAATGCCTCAGTCATTATTTAGCCACCTTCAGTCTCATCTCATCAGAAACTGCTTTTACGCCTGTTTGCCTTTTCTGACATACCTTCTGCTTTGTCATAGCTTTTTGCCATATCTGGTGTGAAATGCAGCACCTTTCCCTAAAGAAAGTCTGCACCTCCTGTAACTGATTCAGTACTATTTGTAATAACTTCAGAAATGGAAGAACAAGTTGGCTTCCATCTCTACACTGGGGTTTGGTACATGCTCAGGTATTTGTAACATGAAAACTGTTGCTCCAATACCTGTTGCCAAAGCAAGCACCATGGATTGATGTGGTCCTGAGGGAGTGTAGTAATCCATGCTGTCATCTTCATTAGGGATGAAGAGCATTTTCTAGGCTTGTTTTTGAACAATGAGTTGGTTTCAGTATTATCATGGTAGATTCTCAACACACCTTTGTAATGTTGTATGACACCAGACAGTTACTAGTAGAAATGAAGAGGTTAAGAATACTTTTGACCTTGTTCAATAAGTCCATCAGAAACAGGGGGGAATGACTAATTTTAAACACAGCACTGATAAAAGAACTAATATTCAAATAAGGTATTGGATAGCAGTGTGGTTAAAGAAATTATGGCTCATCTATGGACATGTAGATAGCACCTTTCCATTGCAGACATCTGTTTGAAATAAAGCAAACACATTTGTTGAACTAAAATCAAGAGCTGTACAAACCTTCTGTACTTCCAGCAGCAGGTGTTTGGGGGGGTTGCATATTCTTCATCTGCTCTCTTTTCTCCTTCAGAAGGAGCTGGCCATATAGAACATTGCTGTGTGCAGGACAGAAATTACATTGTCAGGGGTGGTCCATGGTGAAATAGGACTCACTTCTCTAGTTTACACTTCAACTGAATACAGAGTTTGGAAAACACTGGAGAAAAACACCTCCTTACTCTTGAATCTAAAACGTGTTGTGTAAAGTCCAGCCACATAGGAGCTTTCTGTCTGCTCCTGTGTAACAGACAAAGCTTCCTCAGAAAGACATCAAAGAATGCTGTATCCAAGTCTGTCACAGCCCAATTTCAGAGGTTTCCCATTAAAAAGAAAAGAAATTGCAAACAAACTCAGAAAAGAGTTGCCTTTCCTTTTCTTGAAGCAGCTTGCAGGAGGTAAGGAAAAGACTGGTCATTCATTGTGGTGTTCAGCTGTGTCACACTGATTTTTAAGCACTAAACTATACGCAAGAGGAGTAGGTGTGACACTATTTGTGAAGCCTGATAAGCAAGCCGCTCAGAGAGGCTATTGGTGCTTTGAGGATGGGGTGCTTGGTGCCACGGTTTAGTTGAATAGATGGTGTTGGGTGACAGGTTGGACTCGATCTCAAAGGTCTTTTCTAACCTGGTTTAATTCTATTCTATTTTAAAAAGGAAATAGATGAAGATTCTGTGATATCTTTACATCCATAGTTCCCCCCCCCCCCCCCCCCCCCCCACCTGAAAACTGGTTTGTTCACTTCTTTTATTAACTTACTATTTTGCTTCTCTATCTAAATGTAGACTTTGACCTGTGTGCCTATGCCTTTTCCTACCTAGAGCTACTGCTGGTTTTCCTCTCTTCATGGAAATCTTTGTGACACTCTCCTAGTTTTCTTGTCCATGAAAGGAAAACTGACAGATGATTCATTTTGTTAATCCTTCTGTTTTGTTGTTTTTCCCCCCCTACCTCTTCAGGCACTGGAGAAACACTGCAGAGTGGATGGTGGCTATTCTGGCATTAGAGATGTTTACAGCAATCACGAAAGCCACGATGATGTGCAGCAAAGTTTCTTCCTTTCAGAGACGCTCAAGTAAGTTAAAGATGACTTTAAGTATTTCTATGGATAGTCTTTACAGGAGTATTTTTCATTAATAGCCTTGACATTCAGCTAACAAAATGACTGAAACAGTGGAGCTTTTCTTAGGTTGCAGAAAGTCAAATTGCCTGGTTTTATTCCTCTCTAGCAATAGACTGAATTCTATGACTTGTGGAAATGACTTCTGTTAAAGGTACTTGATAGTCTTTGTTGAGAAATTACATTTCCTAGCTTTAATAGGATATAATTATATGTGCCAACACTAGTGAAATAAAGTGACTAGACAGGGGACTTAACAGGCTTCTGTTGTTGGACTTGATGATCTTTGAGGTCTCTTCCACCCTTGGTGATTCTGTGTATACTTTCCATTGTAAAACTACAGAAAAAGGAACAAGCCATCTTGTATGGTTGGCTCACAGACCATCAACAGCCTAGACCCTGTCTTAGTAAATGGACACCCAAACTACTGATCTAGTTTCCTCCTTAAAGATCTTAAGGTGGTTCTCAGAAGTTAAGATGGGATTTGACTACAGTATTTTCCTTCCTACACTTTGCTCTACGTGGGCATTCAGGAGTGGAAAATATTTGCTGTGGCTATGTATCAAAACAATGTGTAATCAAATTACCAAGGATGAAATGGAAGTGAAGTTCACTGATGTTTAACTTCAGTAGCTTAAGCTTCCAGGTCCTCTGACAGGATAGAGTTGTTCTTTTGTTGGTCTCCAGTTGTTATTGCCCTTCAGCCCAGTATGAGTTGAGTCACCCCAGAGTTTTGTGGTGATCATTGTGGTGCTGGGATGGAGTGCTGGCTTGTGTTTGGTCAGCCGTTTCTGTTGATACCTGATTTTCACAGAAGACTGTATTTATGTTTTCCTGGAAACCATTGTAGCTTTGCTTCCCTGGTCCCCTGACATTTCCTGCCTTTTCCCTTACCCAGGTACTTGTATCTGCTGTTTTCTGAAGATGATCTTCTTCCGTTCGAACACTGGGTCTTCAACACAGAGGCTCATCCTCTCCCTGTTCTTCACAAAGATGATGAAAATAAAGAAGAAAACCAGAAATAGAAGATCAAGTTCTGCTTTGTTTCATTCCTTGTGTTTCTTTCCAGGACTTGGGCACATCATGATTTGGTTTTAATTTCCTGAGTTAAATTTTTAAATCAAGTGTTTTGCAGTCTGTTTTCTTTTAACAGTAACTATTTATGAATGAACCCCAACTGACTGTGATAAAACTTCATTCCTCTTACCCAGCTGGGCCACATCTTAGAAGAGAAATAGGCCATCTCTCCAGTTTTTGTTAGGCTGCAGTGTCATCTTGGCCAAAATGAGCAGGGAGCCTGCATGTTGTTTCCTGTGATGCTTTTAATTTGACTGCAAAATTCCTTTCTCCTCTGTGAGGAGATGTCTGCTTTAAGCTGTAATATTTTGCCATGTTGCAAAAAGCCATATTGAATTAAGTATAAAGAGCTTTTTTTCCTTGTTCTTTTTGTTTCCTGTGTTGTTCTATGTTATTTTTTTTTGTGTGTCATCCAAGACAAATCTTGTGACTGTGACAGCCTCTTCTTATGCGGGTCAATCATCACTTGGTAAAGTACCTGATGTGTTTCATTGTCAATGAAGTCTACATAGGAATATTTCCATCCCATGCAGATACAGCTCTGAAACTGCAGTATTTGTTGAAGTTAGTCTGAACTTAGTTTTGATGAATTTAGCACATTAGTTAGCAGACCTTAGTTTTTCAGGTTTTAATTAGAGTATTGTAATAGAATAAATTGTTTCCTCGCCTTTCCCAAGTGCTGTTGTTCTCATGTCTTTAGTCAGGCTAATACAGAGTAAAATAAGATACTCATTTCATATGAAGAAAGGGAGTCTTACCTTCTATATATATATTTAGTCCAGTAGCTTTCATTTGGTTGGCTGGCAAAAAGACAAAAGATATCCTTAATGACGTTTTCCTGGAAGCTGAGAATTAGACCAGAGACTGTTTGTTTGGTTTTGAGAGGCTTTCTGAAACACTTGGACTGGTTCAGGTTTATTGTCACAGTGTAATTCAATGTGTCTACATAAACAAAATCAGGTCTCCAGATGCCTTGAAGAAAACTGATTTCCCTAAAAGAAGATAATCACTCAGAGAGGAAATTATCCAGCGTACAACTGAATTGGTCTTCTCTGAGTGACAGAACCCAGCCTGCTTGCAATTATCCCCTGGACCAGAGGCCTGGCTTACTAAGAAAGGTAACAGCTTTGCCAAAAATGTTTTATGTTGTAGCATCACCAAAGGGAAACAAAATTAGGCACAATTAGTTCCTCTTTCTGTATGTCTAGTTTGGAGTGGTTTACATGATTATTAGGCCTACCTGTGCTTTCATTTAATGACAGGCTGCCTTTTGTGTGTTTTGAGGAGGGTATGACCCCTGGCTTCCTGTTCTGAGGAAGCACATTAATCACTGGTTTGACTGCAGCAAAACAAACATGGTTCTGAGCAGTGATCTTCTTTAAAGGTATTCAGTAAGATAGCTGAGAGGTCCAGCACAGCTAGTCAGAGCAGAGGAAGCACACTTGTTCAGGCATTACAAAGTACATTTTTTCTATACTGATAGTGGTCTGCCAGGTGGTTTTTCTTCTTAGGTAGAAACCAAGAGCAAAGATAACAGATCACCTTTTTCTGTACAGCAGCCAGGGGATGACCTGTACACTTGACCCTCTGGAGTCTGGGAAGGCAGCACTGCCTCTCTGGTTTCTCTGCAGACAGAGAAGATGGTATGTGCCAAAGACATCTATGTAGGGGGCAAGGCAAGGGAATCTTCAGTGATGCTGAACCTTCCAGGACAGGCCTGGTAGAGCTGAGCATTTGTATGTGGAGGTTACTGAGGTACCCTGCTGAGCCTTGGCAGCCCCAAGCTGGGGGAATAGATGCAAATACATCTGCATCTGCCTCAGCTTACCTTGAACCAGCACAGTGAGTCAAGGATTTCTCCTTCACTGTAGGGGGGGGGTGGGTGTGTGTGTGTGTGTATTATTATTTTCTGGTTTTTGAAGTGTAGATTCCATCAGGTCCCAGTTTCTGAAACTGAACAAGCAAGGAGGAAGTTTTGGCTTTCCTCAGTTGCAAAGCAGAGCTCTGCTGATTTTGGTACTCCAGAATTTCTGTCACTGGAGGGCTAGAATATTCCATTGTATTCCTTCAGAAATAGGATTTGTAGGGGAGCTCCCACCCCCCCTCCCCAGGTAGCACAGAGAAATTGTAGCTGTGGAATAAAACAAAAATCTCCTCCCTCTTTAACCAAAAAGTAGTAGTAATTAATTTGAGCCAGTAACCAAAGCAAGCCTGCTGCTGCCTCCCCTATGGTTGTGCAGGTGCTGCCATAGGCCTCATCTCAGTTAGACAAATGACTACAAGAGCTCAGACAAACAAACAAGTCTTGCAGCAATGTGGTTTGTAAGCCTCTTTTTACATGGTTTTCTTCACCACAGTATGCTTGCCCCAGCTCTGGCTGGTGATCTTGCCTTTCCTTAAGCTGTAGAGAAGCAGTGGAGAGACAGAAAGCTCTTCTCTTTCTCAAGAAGCAGGCTCCATACACACCCCTCATGTATGCATTGGCTCCTGTGTACTTAAACCTAAGCACCATGACTGTTACCTTGTCAGAGAGACGATTTAGTGTGATTTGGGGTGGTTGTGTTTTGGGTTTGGGTTTGTTTGCTGTTTAGTTTGGGAGTTGTGATGATTTGGAAGAGCACAAATTAGCTGTGAGTGGTGTTGGCCTTCAGGTTGTATGTACAAACTGCACTATACTGTACTTTTTGTAAACTAATGTAAGTAGACGAGACGATTGTACAACGTGTAGAGCTGCCAGCTGGAAGGGAAGGAGCAAAAAGCCTTTTCATAGCTGAGAATATATTGAGTTTTCTTCCTCTCTTTTTTGTTGTTGTTTATAAATACCCCCAGCACACCAAAGTTGAAGCAATCATTTTTCAAACAGTCAGTCCTCACTGCTGCTTGTTAGATTGCCAGGTAACATGCTTTTTATTTCCCCTTCACTGAACTGGCTGTGTGGAAGTGGCTACTGATGGTCACTTCGTGTTCCAGGTCATTCATAAAAGCAAATGAAATTGCTTGGGGCAGGGGGAGTATTACCTTTGCATAACCAGCCTGCCTCTACTTATTCCACTTCTTTGTAGCATAGTAATGCATTTCAGTCTGCATATTTTAAGTCCTAAGAGGTAGATCAGTTTAAATGGCACCCACCTTGTTTTACAGGAGGGGAAAAAAACAGAAGAGAAAGAAAGGGTTTGGTTATTTGTGAGCTAAGTGCTGCATATGTGGTGGTTGTACCCAGGTTTTTGCAATGCCCAATGGCTCACTGTTTCTATGGTGACTTCATCACACACACTCTGCATTTCTATCATGCATTTAAATTGGGGTTTTGATTTGTACATAGCCCATTCAGTCTCTTCATCTTTCTATAAATGGAAATTATGGAATACATAATAGATCAAGATGCTTAATTTTTAAGAACTTATATTTGTAAAAAATTCTCTATTGTGAATAAAGTCTTTTAATATATCTGTTCAACCTGTTCTAGTTTTTCCTAAGTGTGTTGCAGAAGTAGCTACAGGAATCTGCTGCAGAGTCTGGTTTGGCTGCTACACTCACAAGTTTTTGTCAGCAGGTTGGTTTGATCCAGATTAGTACTCTGTGTACTTGTTAGGGTACTCTTGTTAATTTGTGTCAGTCAATGCGTGGAATTGCTACCCCAGGAGGAGGTTTTGTCATTAAAATTCATCCTACCCAACTGTATTTTGGTAGAAAGTGAGCTTACTAATGAAAAGCAGGGAGCTGGGAAGTTGGAGGTGGTAAACAGTAAGCAGAGTGAAGGTCAGTCGCTCCGATTTGCATTGTGCCCAATCCAAGCAGGCTTCAGCTAACTGCCACTTAGGAGCAAACAGCAGAGGGGAGAGGACAAGGCTGTCCCAGTGATCAGGTAATGAAACACTACCCACAGTGCATGCTCCTGAGGAGAGAATAACAGTTGTCATAGGAACTGTAACTACATTTTATGTCAGGAGGACATGTCAGTAAGATCTCCAGTCTAAATATTGACATAACAGCTCCACCTCAGAGGTAACCTTGTGTGCTGTCTAGTAGAAAAACCTCATCCAAAGACGACAGTGAAATAAACTGCCAGCATTTCATACAACAGTCTCAGTAGTATCAATTTCTGCCAAAGGACTTAAGCATTTCTAATGGGTAAGTCCTTTTGGAGAGTAGCTCTTAGATCTGGTATCTCATTTTTCCAGCTTAGTTGCAGGTTTGCAGCTCCACACCACAGTCCTTGGGGTAGTCAGCAGGCAGTCCCTTCCTGCAGCTGGCTCCAGGTGCTACTCAACAAGTTAAACATGAACTAATGCAACCCTAGTGCAGCACATTAGACAGAATTAGACAGAATTAGACAGAATTAGACAGAATTAGACAGAATTAGACAGAATTAGACAGAATTAGACAGAATTAGACAGAATTAGACAGAATTAGACAGAATTAGACAGAATTAGACAGAATTAGACAGAATTAGACAGAATTAGACAGAATTAGACAGAATTAGACAGAATTAGACAGAATTAGACAGAATTAGACAGAATTAGACAGAATTAGACAGAATTAGACAGAATTAGACAGAATTAGACAGAATTAGACAGAATTAGACAGAATTAGACAGAATTAGACAGAATTAGACAGAATTAGACAGAATTAGACAGAATTAGACAGAATTAGACAGAATTAGACAGAATTAGACAGAATTAGACAGAATTAGACAGAATTAGACAGAATTAGACAGAATTAGACAGAATTAGACAGAATTAGACAGAATTAGACAGAATTAGACAGAATTAGACAGAATTAGACAGAATTAGACAGAATTAGACAGAATTAGACAGAATTAGACAGAATTAGACAGAATTAGACAGAATTAGACAGAATTAGACAGAATTAGACAGAATTAGACAGAATTAGACAGAATTAGACAGAATTAGACAGAATTAGACAGAATTAGACAGAATTAGACAGAATTAGACAGAATTAGACAGAATTAGACAGAATTAGACAGAATTAGACAGAATTAGACAGAATTAGACAGAATTAGACAGAATTAGACAGAATTAGACAGAATTAGACAGAATTAGACAGAATTAGACAGAATTAGACAGAATTAGACAGAATTAGACAGAATTAGACAGAATTAGACAGAATTAGACAGAATTAGACAGAATTAGACAGAATTAGACAGAATTAGACAGAATTAGACAGAATTAGACAGAATTAGACAGAATTAGACAGAATTAGACAGAATTAGACAGAATTAGACAGAATTAGACAGAATTAGACAGAATTAGACAGAATTAGACAGAATTTCACAGAATTAGACAGAATTTCACAGAATTAGACAGAATTTCACAGAATTAGACAGAATTTCACAGAATTAGACAGAATTTCACAGAATTAGACAGAATTTCACAGAATTAGACAGAATTTCACAGAATTAGACAGAATTTCACAGAATTAGACAGAATTTCACAGAATTAGACAGAATTTCACAGAATTAGACAGAATTAGACAGAATTTCACAGAATTTCACAGAATTTCACAGAATTTCACAGAATTTCACAGAATTTCACAGAATTTCACAGAATTTCACAGAATTTCACAGAATTTCACAGAATTTCACAGAATTTCACAGAATTTCACAGAATTTCACAGAATTTCACAGAATTTCACAGAATTTCACAGAATTTCACAGAATTTCACAGAATTTCACAGAATTTCACAGAATTTCACAGAGGTTTGTTTCCCACAGAGAAAAAAGGATCTAGGAGAGAGTTGACAGTCAGGACAGACAGGATTTACCCATGATCTGCATTCCCCTATGGCCTTGCTCTATTCCAAGAGGTGCTCAGCATCCCCTGTGGAAACAGCCCTTCATCTGATCCATCTATCTTGGGATTAGTCTCTCCTGCTTGATCTCAAATACAGGAAGAAGGATTATGCATCAAACCCAGGAGATGGTCAGAGATTCAGAGGTCCTGTCTGAAAACTGTGAGAAGAGGTAAAACACAGGGTTTGCTCTCACCTGGCTTTATGCATTCACACAAGCAGTAGATCACTAGATAGTGGAGGGGCAAGTCACAGCACTGCAGAATCCAGTTAGAGCCCAGCAGGATGATTCTCATTTCTCAGGTATTCACTCCTCCTCTTTGCCATCTCTCTCATGCTGTAATTAAACAAATCACCATGGTCAACCCTTCCTCTGGAAGCCCCTCAAACTTTCACCTGTCCCCTAAACTTTCTGTGCACACTCTGTGGCCAGCTGGTGGAAGGCTCTGCCTGCTTTGCGCTGCTCCCATCCTGACATGTTAAATCCCTCAACTTCAAAAACTCACAGAGTGAGAAGATGGTCACAACCTTTCTGCTGTCACATTTGCTATGCCCAGCTGCATATTCAACCCCCTGGGGGAAAAACCTGTTGCTGTGTACCCTCAAGAGCTGCATCTGCAACCTTTGTCTTGTCTGTGTGCAATTTAACAGCATTACAATGCTCTATTTAAAAAATGAAGTGCAAATAATTGCAGAGCAGTGGGGACAAAGTAAGGGGTGCAGTAAAACCATACCAAAAAGCTGTATTTACAAGGAGGTTTGTTCTAGTTTCATTATCTTGGGCCACAGCTAAGTGTTCAGCCACAGTTGCTTTCTGTTCCCTTTGCTTTGGGGTTTGATGTAATTGCCAGCTCCTCTTCTGTGTGTTTCAAATGCTTCTCCTCAGCCCTTTGCATTTTGCTTTCCAGTGCTAAAAACTAGCCCTAAGCCCTCTGTTTAAAACAAACACAAACTAGCAAAAGCCAAGCAACAGAACCAGCAACACAAAATCAAATCAAATACCCACAGCAAAACTTCATGCACCTTCAAAGGCTGAGCTACACTTCTATGGCATGTAAGGAAGCAGCAGCAGTACATATCCTACAAACCTGTTTTTCATCTGCAGCTCCAGTCATTACACTTTCTCTAACACCTGCTAATCTGCCACTGCACAAGGGATTCAGGATTTCTCTCAGCTGTACTCCAAGACACCACCCAGAGCTAACAAGGGCAGCAGCAAATTAGTACTCCAACACCCCTTAGTCATTGTGGGCAGGAGCTGACAACCACCAGACTGCAGGAGAAAGCCAGGGCATGCAAAACCTAATGGATTAAAATACCACCAAGAGAGTCATAACATCCAGACACTGGGGTGTTCCCTGGAAGGGCAGAGAGAGCAGAGACTCAAACCACCTCCTCCAGAACTCACTCTTTGTATTCTAGGAACCAAACAACTCATCCCTGATGTTTTCCTGCACTATGGGTTTGCTACCAGTCTCCTTGTCCATGTGTCCTTCAGTGTGGGTGTTCCTGAGTCCTGCTGTGCATCCTCATGCCACTGCAGCACAAGAGTGGCTGGGTGCTGCACATCAATACATTTGGGCATGCTGCAGTGGGGCTGCTGTTGGTGCCCCAAAGCCTGTGCTGCCAGACCCTCACTCATAATTCAGCTAACACTGACAAATGACTGATTTGTAACCCAGAACAAATACAAAACATCCAACTCAGTGTGGTTTCTGTTCTGTCCTACTGAGACACACAACATAAGTCAGAAGGAAAACTTCTCCACTCCTTGCTGCTGCTACATGAAAGGTTGAAGGCAGAACGAGTTAGGGAAATAGATGTGCTAGTTGCAAGTGATGGTTCTTTGCCAATGCACCAGTTTCAGTGCATCTTTTAGTTACAGAAGTTCTTTTTGCTGTCATCTGCTGACCAGTAATGCTGCCCTGAATGGTGACAGTGGCACTGCTGTCTCAGAGACACCTCCTCCTTTTCAGGACTGCACAGAAGACAAACTAAGCAGGAGAGCCAGAGCCCCACAGGGACACTGGATGTGGAAAGTAAGAGTCAAGCATTCAAAACACAACCTGCTAACTGCAGTCACCCACCAAAACCACAAATCAATACCTTGATCTGACCCTGCACTGCAGCCACACTTCCTGTCCTCTCCGAGCATAGCCTCTGAGCTCCTCCACAGCACAAGCAGGTGCTGGGATCACAGAAGTTTCCAGGAAAGGTTAAAAGTACTCCTGCATAACTCTCCTTCCATGGCTTATTAAAGTGCAGTCCATGTCCACTTTTTGCCTTATTAGGTGTTAAAACCAAAGAAATCCAAAACCTACCTCCCCTCTTGTAGAGATGAACCACCACCACTCTGTGACTGCCATCAACACAAACCTCACCTGCAGTTTGTGCTGATCACTCCAGCACCCAGATTAGCCTTGTCCACTTCACAGCCTGCTTGAATCCCTCGCTGCATCTGCCCTTTCACCAGGAGGTAGGTAACTATAGGCTTTCTTGAAGGAAATCTGCTAGAGATTCACATAGGCCTTTTAAAGGTTAGGAAAGATGGAGATTTCCCTGAGCTCACACAGCTCTTTCCTGACTACCTGCATTTGCACAGCTTCCAACGTTGGAACAGGCTTTTAAAATCCCACTGGTAAATCCCAGCCCAGGCTGCAAAGTGTGAGGATTACCACAGCTACCACTGTGGGCTTTGAGTCTCAGGTCAAAGCCATTTGTGGTGTTTAGTGAGGAGCCCAAAAATGCTGTAAGCACCTTTGTTCACAGATGGGCAGCATGATGAGATGATTAAAACCAGCAATAGCATGGCCACAGCAGCATCTTGAGAGTCATTTAAGGACCGTTTTGAAGAGGCACAAGTCATCTCACTGTCTCCAGCTACCAGCAATAATGTGTGAATAATTCATTAAGAAAGGGTAGCCTGCACATCATCACCCCTCAGAGGAACCAGAAAGTCCACAGAAATGAAAGCAGAAGCATGATCATTATATTAATTACTGATAATGTAAGGTTTAGCAACTCGGGTTTATACTATGATGTCCCAGCTTTGCAAAGGCTGATAGCAAAGGCTTCTAATGACCCAAAATGCCAGCTAAAAACCCAAACAACCCCCCAGTCTCACTGTTTAGCTTTCCCAAGAGCCTAAAAACACTGAAGGCAACCCAGTTAGGCAGAAAACCCAAGACATTTGGGCATTTTTGATCCATTCACACCAGTAAACAAGCACTACTCACACTGTGGGAGCAGTGTGGTTTTGCTTGTCCTACAGATTGATATAAAGCAGATTCCTGACCCTTTGGAAGCCAGAGTCTGTGTCAGAGTCAAACTAGCTTCCCCTCAAACCCTCTCTCTCTGCCCCACCTTCAAAAATAAAGCACACAGCACCTCTAAACCTGTTGTCCTTCACCGTGGGGCAACAAGTTGCTCCAAAGCTGATAGGTGGGAAGAGAGAGATTTTGTACCAATTTTCTAGCATCTACCTTAGTCCTGCCAGGTGTCTCTCCCTCACTTCAGGCCCCCTCTAGACCTTGAATGGGAGCTGCTGTTCAGCCCACACCACAAAGCAGCCTGGACCATCCTTTAAATCAGGCTCTTTTACAGCATTTTCACTAGTAACAAGGAGAATTTTTCTTTTCACAGGTTTATTTAATCTCCTTTTCCTTTATTCTTTAGAGAGGAAAAACCTAGGACATTGTTTCCCAGGTACAGTGAATCTGTGGCTTCAGTCCAGCTTATTTGTCCAAGGTGGTAGGTGCCTTATAAGATCCCATACTTCATCTGAGTCTTGTAACTCCTACTCCCACACTCCCTAATCTTTTTATCTTACTATTATATTTCTTTAAAACAAAAGGATATTTGCTTTTCTTTCAGGATTACTTTGTACTCTCTCTATCCCCAGGAAAGATGGGAGGGCTTGAAATACACTTATGGAGCAAATACATCAGCCCAAGAAGAAAAGAGAGGAGGAAAAACTGTTGTTCAAACGCAGCAATAGAGCATCACCACACCAGAGGCCTATTTTCTGGTGCTTCACACAGGGAGCACAAAGAGCTCTACAAAGCAGCCAAGAATTAGATCTGTATTTACAGAAGGGAGCATGCACACCAGGCATACAAGATGATTCACCCAAAGTCACACAGCCAGGCAGTCAAACCCCTCAGCACAGCTGCCAATTCCCAACTCCACTCCGCTTTCCAGGCACTAAACAATATTCTTCCTCCCACCTCCTTGTAAGACATGAGCCAATTTCACTTTTATGAGGCTAAATTACCTCTATTCATCTCCTGTCAGGGTAAATGAGTTACTAGCAAGCTCTCTCATTTCTCAAAATTTGATTCACAAAGTCTCATCCCTTATAATTCTATTTACCTGTAGGTGAAGAAATATATGCTGTTTATACAAGCATCAATGGATCAGGTATGATTTCCTTTGCATTATGTTGCTGTTTCATTTAGTGCAGGGGAAGAGATAAGTAGTGAAATGAAAATAGATAAAAGAAATGTAAGCAGAAGTGTGGAGGTTATGGTTAATATGCCTTAAATGGGGAAAAAGCATCCCCAGGTTCAGCAGGCAGGCTTGGGAGATATCACCATGAAGAAACAACCACAGCACACAGCTCTCAAGATGTAGCAGCTGACTCATAAGGAAAGGAGGAACAGTTCCAGAGGCAGCTGAGTGTACTCTGGAGTCCACAATACAAGAGTGTTTGAATAACATTAACTGGATGGAGGGTGTAAAAGTATACACCCAAAAGAAATACCAGGAGATAGCCATCCCTATCAGATCAATTTCCTTCCTGTATTGAAGGCTTGCAGGGTTTCTATCCTGTCAGAGGTGGTGGTGGTAAATCAGCTAGGAATATGGAGCTGCTCTTTCAAGGACAAGGCAGTCAGCC
>NW_027142415.1:840000-856105 GCF_026170545.1 Melanerpes formicivorus | reverse complement strand
CACAGACAGCCTTTGGCAGATGATTCTCTGCCCTTGATGCTTCAGGTCACCCAGAGAGTACAAGGAAGAGAGTCAAGCCACCCTCTGTGCTGAGATACAGCCAGACAGAGCAGGTTCGGTCCTATCAGCAGGTATCTCTGAAATATGCAGGTGGCAGGGCTGAGGCATGGAGAACCACAGAACTCCAAAGAACTCCAACTGCATGATTTTCTCCTTTTTTCCCTGCTTCTCGCTATAGGTGGGAGGCAACACGGAGCAGGTGAGTCACAGCTTATTAAGTGGTCCTCTACAAGCAGACAGAGTTGGTGGAGTCCAATTTTGACTTTGCAGAGGCTGTGGGGAAGCAAGCAAGCAATCAGGCAGCCAACATCATTCTTTCTCTCCCCTACAGTATAGCAAGGCAGGGTCAGCCAGGATACCTATTCAGCAAATGTCACAAGGAAGGTACCAGGCAGGGCCCTGCAGCTGGGATCCATGGACCATGAGTGTGAGTCACAGTCCAGGAATGTATTTGCTGTATGCATTCACCACAACATCTCCCCTTAATGCAACAGCAATTCAAAGCCATCCACTTCAGGCTTCAAAGACAACAGGAAGCTTGTTCCTGCTGCCACAGGTCCCGTTCACAATGGCTGGCAGCTCAGAATTTATACCCAAACTGTTCCTGTCAGCCCCACAATCTCACTGAGCAGCTCCAGTCCTCCTTGATTCTGATCCTTCAGTTTCGTGTTTCACTTTGGTTTTGTTGTGACAAACTTTTTCACAGAGTGCAGTATTTGCTGTGATCACTGAAATAGACTTTTAACAGTCAACCAGCCCTGATTTTAGTTTGTTCTCTCTAACACCCTGGAGGGGGTGTTAGAGTGTTTCTCCATTACCTCGGGATCTATTGAGTGGCTAGGGAGGAGGTGTTGGAAGGTGATGATAAAATAAGTTTCCATAGCCTGTAAAGCAATTTTAAGAGAAGCCTTCAAAGGCAATTCAGGAATCACCAAGTGCCTGGTGACCAAACTACTACACATAAAGCAAGACAGAAATAGTGCTCAGTCCCTGACAGTGCATATCACCATTCTCCTGCTGTCTTGTTTGCTCCTTTACCATACCAGACTCTGCCCTCTCTCCGGGGACAGACTTTTCAGTAGGGCCTGTAGTGACAGGACAAGGGGTAATGGTTTTAAACTAAAAGAGAGTAGATTCAGACTAGATATAAGAAAGACATTTTTCTTATTATGAGAGTGGTGAGAGGTTGCCCAGAGGTGGTAGATGATGCTCCCCCTGAAAACAACGAAGGTCAGGTTGGACAGGGCTCTCAGTAACCTGATCTAGTTAAAGATGTCTCTGCTCATTGCAGGGAGGGGAGACAAGATGACCTTTAAAAGTCCCTTCTGACCCAAACTATTATACGATTCCACCAGCTACAAGCAGGTTTCTGGCAATCCCAGCTGCTGTCAACCTTTTTATTTCATTCACCTGCCTGAGAAGCTACCAAATTTGTCTAGCAGAAAACAGAAGCACTTCAGTGCAGCTCAATGAGTCAATTTCATGAATGGGTCTCAAGCAAATGGTGCACTGCCCCCTTTCCCATAGAAAAACATCACTGAAAGAAGCCAATGCTTGGTTTGTTCTGCACTCCCACCTCTCTAGGGACACGGCATGTATATTTCTTCCTTTCCCTTGCACATTTGCATGCTATTGTTTCCACAGAAGATGAAAACACTAACATTCTGTCAGGATTCATTTCACTGTATCAACAGCAATAGGGCATGAAAGCCATGATGTTACATAGGCTGAGTCTTCAGTTCCCATGTAAAGTGGAAGGAAACCTAGCTCAGACAAAATTTCCCTTGCTACAGGTTTTGGGATGGGCTCAGGATTCTCTTACACAAAGAAAAGGCTGCCTTAAAACACCCCAGTCACAAGTCTTCTCCTTCTCCATAAATCACAGGAATTTGGGAAAAAAAATACCATCATTCTTTTTTGAGGAGAAAAGAGCATGTTCACCAACATGTATGTGGGCTCCTGTTCATTAGGATGCTCCTCCTGAGTGATGGGAAGATGTCATTTCTAGAGCTTGTGAATCAGAACAGGGATTTGGATTTTGGTCATTAGACTCAATTTCTCTCTCTTCCCTTTCAGAAAAAAAGAACCCTAGCTATGACAACTATGGTCAATTCCTTGGGTCCCCAGAGGTCACCCTTGAGGAGGACTATCTTCCTCTGATGTCTAGCTGATCCCCTCACCACACCATCATACGTCTCCTGCTGCCCCTGAGAAAACTTGGTTACTCTACTGTCTTATTTCAGGACTGACACACAGCTCAGGATGACCAAGCAGGAGGAGAGCTGGATTTTGCAAGCACAGGACCCCTAAGATGACACAAGTGGAGTTGGGGAACTGGGAGTCTCAAGCACACATGTGCAAGAAAATGTGTAATTGAGTTTGAGCTGAAGCAACTCTTGTTCCAACTTCTCCCTGGAATAACAAAGGCTAAGTATTTCCTCCCTTACTGATGCTTTTGAGGACATTCCTAGAACTCTAACAGTTAATTAACTGCATTTAACAGCAGTGATCTGTAAGCAGTTCAATACCTTCAGGTATCTGTAGCAATGGTAATTTCCTAGTGCTTAAAAGCTCGGGTCAAAGACCTTCCTCTTCAAAACCTAGTGCGTCCATAGAGAAGAGCTGCTTCTCTCAGCAGCTCATCCATGCTACGGGTATCTGAAACTAACGCGGGGACAATAAAGCTGACACTGTAGGCACCATCCCAATTGCTGCTCACAACGCTGCAACCGCTCTGTGTAGAACGCAGAAGTCATTAGGCAGAAGTGATGGGTTCAGCTGGCTTCTCATACGGGAGCTCAGAGCCTCCGTCTGGAGAAGTGCAACCAGTGAGGCTCTGCACAAATTGTTTTCTTGTAAAAACCTCAGCCCTGGTCAAACGCAGCGCAGAAGAAACAAGTGGCAAAGAGGAAAGCGTGAAGGACTTCAGTAAGATGGTTCCAGTGTTTTCCTGTGCTTTCGGTGCACGGATTTACCGCGAGTAGGCTGCAGTTCTCTCTTTGCACTGACAATCCTGAGCCACACGCACGGGCGGCCCGACCAGCTCGGCAGCATCCCGCTGCTGTCGCTGGAGGAGCCCCAGCCAGTCGAGCTGGTGGGAAATGGGGCAAAAATCCCACACGGGGCGACTGGGCACCGGGGAGCGTCAGGCTCCAGCCGGCCGCTGCCATGGACCCCCGCCGCAGGGCCGCCCCGTCCCCGCCGCTCCCCTCACCCGGATACTGCGCTCCAACTTCCCCGGCGGCACCGCCGCCACCGGCCGAGCTGCGGCAGCGGGGACGCCGCTTCCCTCCGCCGCCCCTTCGCGGCTCCGCGACGGGCTAGGAAAGCTGGAGAAGCCGGAAGGCACTGGCAGCCCTCTGTGGGTGTGTGCCTGCGGGCAGGACAGGCGTGACCGGCACAGGAGCTGGTCCCGGCGCTGGCCCCGGCGGGGAGGGAGCCGCACCTCACACAGCCGCCTCGGAGGCAACAATGGGCCGGTAGAGGCTTGCCGCCGCCGCCCCCTGCCCTCGGCTGCTGCGGGGAAAGGCGCTGCGAGCTCAGCCGAGCCGAACCGATCGGAGCCGAGTTGAGCAAACCTCCCTGCTGAAACCTTTTTGTCCCCCGCCCTGCTCCACCCCGCCGAGAGGGTCGGGCTGGGGGATGCCCCGACGGCCACCCCCGGGACCTGCGAACCCCAGGGTGAGCGGCGGCAGGGCGGGGAGCGGCGGCATGCTCTGCCGTGCCGCTGGAGACCCATTCCATCCCCTGTCCTCACCTGTTCAGCACTTTCCTGATCCTCTGGCGCACGCTGGAGGAGGGAGCGGAGATGCCGCTCCTGCCGCCGCCGCTGCCGCCCTCCGCCGGCAGGTTTTCGATGGTGGCCACGACATGGCTGGGCTGCGGCGGGTGGTGCGGCGGCGGCGGCGGCTGCGGTGGCGGCGGGTGGCGGTGGTGGTGGTGGCGCTCGGGCGAGAGCATCGCGGCGGGGCTGCGCCTCAGCGGAGAGCGGGGAGCATCCCGGCGGGAGGGCGGCGGGCGCTGCTGCCGCCGGCGCTGGCTCCCTCGGCTTCCGGGCAGCGCCAGACCCTCGCCCGCTCCTCCCTCACTGGGCTGCCATGCAGCGAGGGGCGGGCTGCCGCCGCCAGCGACTTGCCGCTCACGGTCGACGAAGTGGCAGCAGTTGGGCGACCCTCCTCCTCCTCCTCCTCCCACACCCCCCGCGCCTAGCCGGTGCCTCCCCCCGGCGGAACCGCCGCCGCCACCGCTTCCTCGATCCCCCTTTGTTCCCCGCTCGCCGCCGCCCAGCGCACGGTTGCCGCTGCAGCCCAACACGGCTCGTTCTGGCGGCGGCAACGAAACCCCCTCGGAGGAGCCGTGTGCGGCAGCGGCCGCCCCTGCGCGACGCGCTGCCGCCGGCAGAGCGCGGCGGAAGCCACCAGGGGGCGCGAGCGGCAGCGCTCCCTCCCGCCCGCGGGGCCTGTGCAGCCGAGGGACCCGCGGCGGCCCCGGCAGGGCATGGGACGGGGGGGTCCCTCGGGGGTCTCTCCCCGGGGTGTTGAGTCCTGCCCTGCAGTGGGGAGTCCTTCTCCCAGGGTCTGGTGCCGCCGTCCGGTCCGTGCTCGCTGAGCTCCGTGCTAGCTCGCAGAGGGACGAGGTGGGAGGCCGTCAGCTGAGCACTTCGTTTATCCCCAAACTTCATCCCATTAACCACTCATCGTTTTTCTTTTTGGGTGCTTAGTTGCCTTTTTGTGGCGTTTGGGTTTTTTGATTGGTTGGTTGGTTTTTTTGGCAGGAAATCAGCAGCTGGCTCTTGCCTACAGCCCGGCACCGCCACACCTCCTCCCTCCGTGTGCGCACCTGGGAGCTGCTGTCCATTTGTCCCCCGAACCTCTGCTTGCCTGCAGTGATTTGGGAAAGGTGCAAAGAAAAAATGCCTCTGAACAGCATCCTTCACTCTCATACTGCCCAAAAGGCATGCCAGGGGCTGTGGGAGGGATGGCACTCGCTGTAAAGTTCAGAGCTCCATGCATCTTTCATAAGGACAGTGCACTTCAAGTTCATGCCTGAGCCAGGCTTGCTCAAAACTTGTGTTACTCTCTCTGAAAACAAGTAAGATTGACGTGGGTTTGATATTTCTTACCCTTAAAAGAAAAAGATTTCATTTTTACCCTTCACTGAAAGGGTTCTCGAACCCTGGAACAGGCTCCACCGGGAGGTGGTTGAATCCCCCATCCCTGGGGGTGTTTAAGAGGCAGAGATGTGGTGCTGAGGCAGCTGGTTTAACGCCAGACTTGGTAGAGTTAGAGAATGGTTGGACTCGAGGATCTTAAAGGTCTTTTCCAACCAAAATGGTTCTGTGGTCTGTGTGGCTTAGGTTCAGAGGAAGTAAAATGTATCCATCCTTATGGATGTATATATACATACCTTTGAAACTGATCACATCTTTCTCAAACCTATTACCTGATCATTTTGCAAAGAGCTGTAAGTGAAGCAAACTTGAAATTTCACCTTCTCCATTCTGTTGTGTCCCTCCTCACTCCTTTGTTCTTGACACAGCTTCTTTCCCTAGATTCCTGTTGGTGTGAAGCTTACACAAAGCCGTGAAGATGACAGAAACATTTGTAGAAAGCAGGTTACAAGGCTGTGGAGTATCCCCCTGGGAAATCAGATAGATGGAATGCTTGAAATGACTTTTGGGTTCTTTTTTTTCCTTCTTTAATGACCAGATTTCAGGCCAGTAATGTCCGTTCATAAGAACCACTTCCTTTCGCCAATATTAATGTTTAATACATCGGTTTACTCTGAGTACCTCAGCAGCCTCAGTCTAACAGATCTTCAGATGAGATCCAGTGGAGCATGTTGCTCTACCAGAGGAATGCTTTTGAAGATGGGGCTCGCTCTCTCGAAATCCTCTAAAGTTCATTCTCCATTCTGGGCAGAGAGCCAGCTGTTTTCAGCGTGAGCTGAACCTCACTCGAATCGGATTATGCTACTGAAAGATTCTCCTCTGTCCTATTCCCCCCATGGCAACCACATGTTTCCATAAGTGGAGAGAAGACGAGTTTCATTTTCCCTGGCAGCTCTTGGAAGTGGAAGGGACAGATCCCCCAAAGCCAGGCAGTGCCAGTGGCTGCTGTGTGCCATCACAGCATGGGTACAGCTGCAGCACCCCCAGCTCGCACACTCATCTCTGTCCCATAGACCTCCAGCACCTGTCTGGTAACATTTCCATGCCCTTCGTTAAAAATGCTCTTTCTCCAAGCTGTGGCTGGGTGACAACTGCAAATATTCTGGAAATACTCTCTGTGCCAGGACGAGAGGATTTAGATAAGAGATGTGTTTGCTTCTGGGTGCTCAGTGGCCATTTCAAACTAATCTGACAGCTGAGTGGATCAGAACAACAGTGTTTGTGCAACTTTATTCCTCCTGATTAAACCAAATGAATGCATACCTGAAGTCCAGTGTGGGATTTGCTGATAAACAGAGGGCTGTGGGAAGCTCCTGTTCTCAGGACAACCTCCTTATTTGGCATCTCCCTTTTTCACCAGCGCTGAAGGAAGCTGTAGGTCCCTGCAGAGAGCCCTGCTGCCATTGTGATGAATGGATTTCTTGCACAAGCAGGTCTATAGTAAATACAGAGCCAAACTTCTGCTGTGTCCAATAAGATTGTTTCCAATTACTTTTCACTTTGTCTCACCATCACACTGCACATGAGGAATTATGCCATCCTGTGGCTCCATACACTTAATGCTGCAGCTTAGCCATGCTGTGGGTTTTTTTTTTCCTCATGATTAGACAAAATTACTGGGAAGAAAAATTATCCTGGATGTATTCTGTTTAGTACTATCAGCAGTTGTCTGCATCACACAATCAGGAGTGACTGATTGAGAACAGCATTTTTTAGCATCTCAATAATTACTCAAGGTGCCATTCCTGTGGCTCAGTATCCCTCACAGTCTGAGCACTCCTGGCTGGGTTTCAAACACAGTGCTAAGCATGTGCATCTCCCATCGTAGCTGGTTCTCAGTGTGCTGACATGCAACTATGGCACCTTTGGCATCTTCACTCATGGAACACTCAACTGGATTAGTCTTACCAAAAGATAGGAATCTGTGAAACTGTGAAAATGTAACTTTGTTGTGGAACATTTCATCCCCCTGGTTACCAGGTGAACATGGTAGTGGTTAGTCTGATGATGACTCCTTGTGCTGAAGAGGTATTTTGCCTTCCAGCATCACGTCTGGGTTTACGTCTAGCTTCTCCAGAATTGTCACATGAGTTTAAATCCAGGTTCTTGAGGGTGCTGAAGTGACTCAACCTTCTTGGTCACTGATGTCCTCCATGAATAAAACAAAGACAAAGACACTTCCTCATGGCCACCTGAGTCTGCAGGGAACCAATTCCTGTTGATAAACACAACCAAACTGCTGCAACAGTGGCTACAGCAACTGGCTAACGCTCTGGCCAGAGGGGGAGGGCTCGAGTCTAAATCCCAATGCCTGAATCCCAACCTTTGAGCTAAGGAAGGAAGTCCTCTCCTGGGGGTCTGACCTTGCAGCTATGCACTGGCTACACTCAAGACCTGGAAGGACTTGAGGCAAGACCAGAGGCTAACCAATAACCAAAGGGCCAAGTGACACAGCATAGCAGGGAAGTGGCACCAACAAATGAGAAGCACTGTCAGGAAAACTGTTCTGTATTTACTGTTTGGTTTATAGCAAAATAACAATTTGATGTATTAATATTTAATGTATTATATATTAATGTATATTAATATAATATATATTAATGTATAATATATTTGATATAACATTTTCTTTATCTGAAACCTTTTTATCTGATACAAACATTGCTGGATTATTACTAATCAAATACTACATTTGTGTTTGCTTCTATATCTGAAATTAAATAGTTGTAGCTGGTGGGAATGAGAAGACCTTTTGTAGCACTTTCAACTGCAAGACCACAGAAGTCAATGTTAGCTCAGAGCTGAGATTCATCCCTCTTGTTCCTGCATGGCTTTCCAGAGAGGAAATACCTCTGGTGAGTTTGAGTCGAGCACTGCCCTGAAGCTGCAGTAGCCTGGATACCTGTCCACACAGTGCTGCACAGGGCAGTGGTGACAGTCTGTTATGGGGCTTTTGGGGGAGAAACAGTCACAGAGAAAAGGTGTTGGTTTACACAAAAGACTTTTACCCAAAAAGCTTTCCAAGCCTCTTCAAAGGTAAGATTTCATTACTAGAGCTAACTACCCCAGCCACCTCCCAACACCTGAGAGAGACTCAGAAAAGTGACAAGTTTCCAATGCATGAAGCTGCCTATGAGAAATAAAGAAGCAGGAGCAGAGCACAGCAGCACAGCCTTCTTGCTGATCCTCAGCCTCCATGCATCAATGTCCAGTTTTGACCATCTTTGCCATCTGCCAGGTTGTTACAGACAATCAGGGCCTCGCAAGTGAACTTGTTAGGAGATGAGAAGTCAGCAGTTCAGAATCTGAGCAGAGCGTGTTCATCCGCACATGGTGGTGGGGGAACAGCTCTGGAAAGGCAACAGAGCTGTGGGGAACCTCAGCACACAGCCCACCCACTCTTCCTGGACAGCCACTCTGCATCTAACAAAAGAAGAAGAACAGGAGATCATGGAGGCATGCAGACAGAGCTGCTGCTGGTTCCTCACTCCCTTGTGGCACAGGCAAGGTGAGACACACACCTGCATCACACAGGAGTGAGGAAGGGTGTGGGTAACAGTTCCTATTTTTCACAGCCACCATAACAATATTTTATATTTCTCATTAGTTGCAGGAGGGAATATACCATTGAACTGTCATCATTTTCACTCTTGTAGGGGAATATTTACACACAAGGAGCACAAAAATAGGGGAGAATTACATTTCAATACCGTTGGAGCCTGAGACCAAGCAGCTGAGTCCGTATAAAAAAGACAGATTATGCAATGCAAGGAAGGTAAAATTAAATAGAATTTATTCATTTCCATCACCTTGGTTGAGCAATGAAGGCACAATAAAAAGTACCATAAATAACCTGTGAATGCCTTAGCTTCCAATAATACAAGGTTCACAAGCAGTTCAGAAACAGAACATCTGGGACAGCTCAGTTGCTCTGGAGGAGGATGGGGAGAGCTCCTGTCTCACATGCCTCTTCTTCAACATTTCATTGCTGCAGCTACCATTTCAGCAGTAGCCATGCATTCAGTGGGAGCTCTTAGACAGCTGCAGACATTTACCTCTTTGTCCTTCCTCTCATCTGCATCAAAATGAATGAATCCTGCAGAGGTTAATTAAGAAGTGTATTAATTTTCCTTCTTTGCTTGTAGCATAGGTCACTCGCAGACTCAAAATCTCAGATTGGTAGGAAAGCTGAATCTAAGGGGGGCGGGGGGGAAGGCAACAACAGCTCATCAGCTCAGAAAGCTGCAGGGAGGCAGATTGTTATTTCCCTTGCTGATATTCAGTACCAGAAAAGCAAGCGGGAAGGAGTCCCTCATCTGCTAGCGAAAGAGAAATGAACTTATAACACTCTTGTGATGCTATTCGTGCACAGCCCAAAAGCATTTTCTGTCTACTTCTTCTTTTCAATAAACCACAATATAATTACTTTTATTTGCTTTATTGCATGCTCCCTCTCCTTCCTCATTACATAATTGAATGTCAGCCTATAGCGTGCCCTGATTTAAGTGTCTCTGCCTCACCAGGAATAACAAGTTTTCTAACTAATCCTGTTCCTCTGTGAAACAACAATAACCCTTCCCAACCTGTTCCTCTTCAGTCATCAGAAAACAGGATACACAGATGTGAAAAATCAAAGCAATTCCTCTTGAGACTAAAGAAACAAGTGTTGAGCAGTTCTTATCAGGAGGAGTATGGCAATCTAATGTTGCATTAGATCTTTGCTTATCTGTACTTTTTACCCCCCCAAAAAAAATCAGCCTTGCAGACTTGGCTCACTCACACATCATCCCTAACCCTCATGCCACCTTCACCTGCCATGTGAAAGGGGCACTGCTCCTCTGGCTGACACCTTGGAAAGGCCAGGCTGCAAAGGAAGGCTTTTCTCTGCCTGGAGGGTCTGCCATGGTTTAACCCCAGCTGACAACTGAGCCCCACACAGCCTCTAACTCAGACCCCAGCTCCTGCAGGATGGGGAAGAGAATCAGAAAAGTGATTTGTGGGTTGAGATAAGGATGGTTTAATAATTGAAGCAATAACTATTAATAATAATAATTGTAATGAGAAGGAAAATAACAAAAAGAGAGAGAACTAAACCCCAGAAAAAGGCAAGTGGTGCAAATGAAAAACAATTGCTTAGTAGTAACCAACTGGTGCCCAGCCTGCTCCTGAGCAGCAGCCCCCGCAGCCACAGGATCACAGGATGTTAAGGGTTGGAAGAGACCACTGGAGATCATCAAGTCCATCCCCCCTGCCAGAGCAGGACCTTCTGTATAGTTTATATATTGACCCATACATTACAAGAACATCCCTTTGGTCAGCTGGGGGCAGCTGTCCCAGCTGTGTCCCCTCACAGCTTCTTGTGTACCCCCCAACCTGCCTGCTGGTGGGGCAGAATAAGAGGATAAGTTGCAAAATCATAGAATCAATAAAGTTGGAAGAGACCTCAAAGATCAAGTCCAACCTGTCACCCAAGACCTCGTGACTACTAAACCACGGCACCAAGTGCCACGTCCAGTCCCCTCCTTGGCTTAGTGCAAAAATGCTGCCTAGCACCAACTAAACCATTGGTGTTGCCAACATTATTCTCATCCTAAATCCAAAACACAGCACTGTACCAGCCACCAGGAAGAAGATTAACTCTATCCCAGCTGAAATCAGGACAGGGATTGAGGGAGCAGGTTGGAGGCATGCTTTGACTCACAAACTGGGAAATATTTTGGGGACCCACACAGTAGGCATAGCCATTCTGTTTGTCCAGGAGCATGTTTCCCTACCTCAGGACTGAACCTTACCCATGTTCCTTGTGCATGCAGAGCTATCCACATCTAGACCCTTTATTGTGAATCAGGAGTGCTAGTCCAAGGATAACTAGGGACTCACTCTCTAAAATAATCAACAATCTGACAAAGGGAGGACTGGGTTTACAAGAGTGATGTTGCCCTTAAACTAAGAGCCATTTCACTGCTCCAGTTTCATCACACTGTCTCCATGCAGAGATAACTCAGTGAAATGTAGAGGTCTGTGCTGTATAAGAGGTTGTATAAGGTGATCCTGAAGTCCTCCTGGACATGGACTCTCTGACTAAGTGACATCCAAGCAAACCCTCAAAGTGAGAGGACAGAGCCATACTGCCAGACTCCACAGCAAAGTGATGCAGAAGTTTTACTGAACAGGAATTACATTTGGAAGAAGGACTTCAACATCTAAAGAAATTCAGTTTGGGAGGAGAGCAAGAGTGCATTTTTTCAGGGAGGAAAGCCATTAGAAGGTCTGTGGAGAAATTCAAGGGGCTTTGCAAACAGCAAATGTGCTAAACTCTAGAGAAAAACAACCATACATATTGTATGCCTTAGTGTTGCTATAATCCATTTCATTGACAGGCTTTTGTCCCAGTTAAAAACACTTTTAGAGGCCTCTGGGTCTCTAATTACTGCTCTCAGAGCTTCCAGAGGAAACAAAATGTCAGGGCTGAAACCTAAATCAAACCTGCTGGAGATGTGAAGTAGACCCAGAAGACTGCAATGCCTGCCCCAGCCAAGGGTGAGAGTGGTGTGGTTCACACCGCTCCCTCAGGGCTGTGGGGAGAGGCGTCCAGCCGCAGACAGGCTGCAGGAGGCAGGAGCAGAGGGGCCATGCTTCCACACAGCAGTCATGATGGTGTTGGCAGGTTCAGCTTTTCCTTCTTCATTTCATCTGCACAGTCCAGGTGTTTGGAATGGCACTGCTGTGGCTACGTCTGCATCTTTGCTGGAACTGCCTGCCCTTCCTGCTCTGTCCAAGCTTCTCATGGATTCACTCTCTGGCCTTCTGTACATCTAGTGCCACCTGCCTTGGCTCTTGCAGTACAGAGCTCTCTCCTCAGAGCTGATCCATACACCTGTGGCAACACAGCAACAGTTTAATTAATTCTGCAGAGGAAGGAAGACAACTGACCTTTTGCACTGCCTTTCCTTCTGCTGTTCTGGTACAGGGTTTGGATTGAAGACAGAGAAGTCTTTTGGAAGCAAAAATGGCTTTCTGTCATTTTCAACTCCCTGAGGCTGCCTGGGACTGCCAGGATCTTGGTTACACCTCAAGGCTGCCCCAAAGTCTGGGATATACAGGAACAAACATCCACTTCTAGTATGATGATGCTCTATAGCCACCAAATCAGAGCATCTCTAGGGTACAAAAACTGCCTGATGCTTTATTAATTCTACCAGGCACTGGCACAGACTGCCCAGGATAGAAAGCCTCCTTCCCTGGAGGTTTCCAAGACCCAGGTGGGAAAAGGCCTTAGGGACCTGCTTTCGCTTCATGGCTCACCCTGCCATGAGTAGAAGGCTGGGCTCAGCTCCATTCCAGGGAGAGTTATCCTACAGTCCCACAAATCATGAGTTTAGTTGTGCTGTTTTGTTTCAAGAGCATGTGCATCTGTAACTGTGGGATCAGAAAGCTCTAGAAGGGGAAACAGCTGAGAAAAGTAAACTTTTCACTGTTCTTCATTTTGTTAGGACAAAGTTACACAAAAAATACAGAGAAAAAAGATGAAGATCTACAAAGTGACTTATTCCCATAGGGAATTGTACAAGAATGAAACTAAAATTGCTGTAAATAAAGAACAATAAAGTGCTTGACCCATCCAAATTCTTCATTACTCAAATGTATTGATAGAAATAGTGGGGATTCTACACTCTTGCCATATTCCTTGCTGAATTGGAGAGATGAGGAATCATTGCCTCAAGTCAAAGTTCAATCAGTTCCATCATTAGAGGTAACAGCTAATAAAATCAGAGCAAAAATCAGAATGCTTCCTTCAGGAATCCTTCCTCCAGAATGCTTCTTCAGAATACATCCTTCAGGGATGTTTAATGTTGTTTTCTGGTGGTTCTTTATATCTGGTATATTTTTGAGGAGTGTCTCAAGCTTTTCAAAGTGAAGACTGATCTCCAGATACCCACAAGTTCTCATCAAAGTGTAAAGTGCCTTTCCATGTTGTCTTTTTTTTGTCATGCATTACTCTGCTTTGCAGGCCTTGTCCTCAAGATGCAGCTGGAATTCTGTGAGTGAGAAGAGGGATTGTCTCTGAGCCAAGCCCAAAGCTTAGTGTTCTGAAGGAATTAGAAATAAACACAAAAGGCATAGCTTGCTGGGGCAAGAAAGTCACTTTGCTAGTCTCCCCTGAGCCTCCTCTTAGCCTGGAGAAGAGGAGGCTCAGAGGAGATCTTCTTGCTGTCTACAACTACCTGAAGGGAGGTTGTAGCCAGGTGGGGGTTGGTCTCTTCTCCCAAGCAACCAGCACCAGAACAAGAGGACACAGTCTCAAGCCACACCAGGGGACGTTTAGGCTGGATGTTAGGATGAAGTTCTCCATAGAAAGAGTGATTGCCCATTGGAATGTGCTGCCCAGGGAGGTGGTGGAGTCACCATCACTGGAGGTGTTTAAAAAGAGACTGGATGGGGCACTTGGTGCCATGGTTTAGTTGATTAGATAGTGTTGGATGATAGGCTGGACTTGATGATTTCAAAGGTCTTTTCCAACCTGGTCTATTCTATTCTATTCTATTCTATTCTATTCTATTCTATTCTATTCTATTCTATTCTATTCTATTCTATTCTATTCTATTCTATTCTATTCTATTCTATTCCTCCTCCCCACCACTTTAGCTCTTCCTGCCTCTCAAACAAATTGTCAGCTGAGGTGCATGGAAACAGTCATTCCCACAACACTGGGAATGTGATGAGGGAAGCCACAGAGTTTCCCTAGGGGTATGTTTGACATATTTAAGCCAGACCAATACCATGCTGGGTTTCTGGCGAAGAGAAGCTGGACAAGCAGCAGTGATTGGGGCAGCAGCCCCTTAGCATCACCTTAGCAGCCCCTTAGCATCACCTTAGCAGCCCCTTAGCATCACAACAGCATTAGTGCTGTTGTGGGAAACTCCATGTCATGAAATCATGGCTGAGGAAAGGACAGCCAAAGACCTGGGTGCCATCAGTCTCCAAAAGAACAGGGAGAGCACATCGTGATCCCCTGTCACTTGTGGCTTTCATTTGGTTGACACAGGGTGGCACTAAATACTTGACTGCTAAGGTCGATTAAGTCATTTGCAGAAATGGAGCTCTTATTAGTATCACATTCAGGGTGAGAAGCCAAATTTCTGCAGCTGCTTTCCTAACAGGTCAGGAAATTTGTCTGCTTGAAGAACAGCACCCAGCAGAAAGGGGCTTTGTGCCTGCTCCAGGACAATCCTGCCTGCTGCCTCGTCTTTGAGCGGGGAGATTGCCTCTGCTTCCTCACCTGTAAAGAGATAATTACACTGCCCAATTTCCTAAAGAGCCTTTGCATCTCCAGATAAAACATACTACAGAGAGGCACTGCATGAATTATTCAGGCTAAATTAAATTAATGAAGACTGTGGAAATTCAGTTGCTTTTACTTCTTTTTCTCTCAGTATTATGATTTCTTTTTCTCTTTTCTCCTTTTTGGTTTTTTTTCTCTCTTTTCTGTGCTGGGTTCTGATCCTGCAGTGGCCCTTTGTGGTGTGGGAACGTGCTGAAAGCAGAGCACTGCCAGCTCCCAGCTCTGCTGCAAATATTTCCTTCATTGTCTGAAAATATATTAATGTGATTATTGACGAGCCTATTTTGTGAGGGAGCTGCTGGAGCGTGCCCAGCTCACCAGTGCTCCCTCTCACCATGGGCTGCCACAGGGAGCGGAGGATGGAAAGTCAATGAAATCACTGCGAGGCAGCAAGATGGATTTATGAGGAATTGCAGGCTGGTGTATAAGGTAAAAATGATCACTTGCTTAATGATGTCAGATTATAAGGACAGTTCATTGAGACTCTTGAACGTGTCCAGAGAAGGGCAACAAGGCTGGGGAGAGGCCTTGAGCACAGCCCTATGAGGAGAGGCTGAGGGAGCTGGGATTGTTTAGCCTGGAGAAGAGGAGGCTCAGGGGAGACCTTATTGCTCTCTACAACTACCTGAAGGGAGGTTGTAGCCAGGTGGGGGTTGGTCTCTTCTCCCAAGCAATCAGCACCAGAACAAGAGGACACAGTCTCAAGCTGTGCCAGGGGAAGTTTAGGCTGGATGTTAGGAAGACGTTCTTCACAGAAAGAGTGACTGGCCATTGGAATGTGCTGCCCAGGGAGGTGGTGGTGGAGTCACCATCCCTGGAGGTGTTCAAGAGGACGCAGTCTCAAGCTGTGCCAGGGGAAGTTTAGGCTCAAGGTGAGGAGAAAGTTCTTCACAGAGAGAGTTGTTTGCCTTTGGAATGTGCTGCCCAGGGAGGTGGTGGAGTCACTGTCCCTGGAGGTGTTCAAAAAAGGGTTCGATGTCACACTTGGTGCCATGGTTTAGTTAGTCATGAGGTCTGTGGTGACAGGTTGGACTTGATGATCTTTGAGGTCTTTTCCAACTTTATTGATTCTTTGATTCTTACACCATCCAGGAAAGGCCTGGACAGAACATGTACAAAGTCACTCCAGGGCAACCTGAATCCTTTGCAACCGTGCCTTTGGGTTACGTGTGATAATGACCCTGCTCTGGGCCTCTCTCAGCAGTCCTCTTCCCTTCCTCTGGCCCCAAAATGCCAGGGGATGCCTCCTGGATGAGATTCTGCAATTCTCACCCCAGAGTTTGGCACGCAGGGCTGCCAGCACTGTAACACATGAGGGTCTCCTTCTGGTAGCCTGCAACAGCAGCTTGACTGAAATAGGAAAAGAAAATGATGTATTTTGTCAAAAAAGCTGTACAGCTCTCAGAATGGATTTCAGGGAGGTGCCTCACACATTGTGTTTGTAGTCATAATTAACTTTCCTTGCTGGAGCTTAGGCAGACCTGGCATTTTCCCCCCATATGGAGAACTGGAAGCTGTCTCTCATGCTTGCA